>NW_028150239.1:0-14212 GCF_964638095.1 Poromitra crassiceps | reverse complement strand
CACATACTTCCCTCAGATAACAAACACTCATAAGGACTTTGAGAACACGAGTGATACCAAAAAACTTCCATATCTGCTGGGCGAATTACAACAGTGCGCTAACACAGCAGCAAGGTTTGTGAGCTGTTGTGACAGGAAAAGGATAAATGGGACACAACCACTCTAAAGCTTAGGGTCCGCCCTCTGCACATCTTGTACATAGACACATACTGTACAGATATCTTCAACTCCTTTTATCCTATTTTTAAACATTTAAACTTTGTCACCTAGCCTATGTACATATTTGTTTGCAAGACCGAAATGTTTACATATCTCTGTATTATAACAGGCTAACATTATAGTTTATATTATTGTTATTATCGTTATTATTATAGTTTTGTGCTAACCTTTCGGTTATAATTGTGTTACTTTTTGTTTTGTTGCACTCTTGCTTTGGCAATGTAAACTTATGTTCTCCATGCCAATAAAGCCTTTTTGAATTGAATTGAATTGAGAGAGAGAGAGAGAGAGAGAGAGAGAGAGAGAGAGAGAGAGAGAGAGAGAGAGAGAGAGAGCTTGGCCTATCATTGCTGTCTGCTCTTGTTAAAAGGATTAATCATTAGCCGAGGAGCTTAATGCTGATTCTGCTTAGAAACAAAAAGTCATTAAAGCCAAACATCAGAGTTTAGTGCTGATAAACTAACAACTAATACAGCCCGAGTTACCCTAACCCTAGTCTCGCTAGCCAGCCTCTCTTCCCTTCCCTCAGAGAGTCTGGCGTCGTGGAAACAGGCAACAGGGATCAGCCCTCCCCTGCTCTAAAGCTGCTCTCCCATTCGAGCGGCTGTTTCGGTGGCAGCAGGATATCCGCTCCCCCGCTTGCAAGCTCTGTCACACGCTCTGTCATTGGCTCCGACCATGTCAATCAGCTCCCATGTGTGTCGCTGTAATGCTCCCGGCCGCCGAATGTGAAAACAACGACGCTAACTAGCTAGCGTAGAAAGCTAACGGCAGAAACCTACATGCTAACTCGTTGCTACACGCTGAAAATGGCAAGTTTTGAAGAAAATGTGGATTGTGCAATAAAGAAGGCCTGCTCGGCACAAGTTCCACCCCGAAACTATTTTCCAATGGCACTAACGCTAAGCACCGCCCAAGACGAGGATGATTGGTTTACCCAAACAGAACATTTTTTTCGCAATCCCATAATGGAAACCTGCAGCGCCAGACTCTCTGAGGGAAGGAAAGAGAGGCTGGCTAGCGAGGCTAGCGAGACTACCCTAACCCTAACCCAGTGGTTCCCAAACTTAGGGTCGCGACCCTAAGTGGGGTCGCCTGGACACAATTTAACCACACACAATTTAATATTACTGAAGGTGATTAGGATGAGGATGATGTTGTTTGTTTAAAGTGACAATCTCTAAGATTTCAGTTTTGTTCTCTTGGGTGACACCTATGGCGGTGGGTGGTAATTGCAGGTGAGATCCAAACAGTGTAATGTCACATGTCACGAGAAGAAGAATGTTTAATGTTTTTGCACGTTAAATGTAATGTTACCGATTTGACTAGCCTGTGTGTTACCCTAACGTTAGCAACATTAGCGAGTTAGCTATTCAACATTAACGACTGGTGAATTTGAACCTTATCTGTCAGTGCAATGGTAGATGTTCACACTTGAGTGGAGAATATTTGCTTTTGTGAGAATAAACGGAGCAAATACGGCCTTCTGGTGGTGTTGTTAGATGATCTGCTACTTCTGGGGTAACTAAATACTGTAACGTTATGAATCATGTATCGCAGATGATCGCTCATTCTCTGTCGTCTGGTCAGAGACACGGTTGGATAAAATGATGAGGTGTTATAAATGATTATAAAACGGCTCTCTCAAATCAAGCAATCTGATTGGTTCACAGCCATTGTATAAATCCAATAACCCACTCCAATAACCCATGGCCATGGGTTATTGAGTTGCCATGGCAACTCTTACTAAAAGGCTTTGGTTACCTCAAATGACAGTGTAGAAAAAACAAATGGCGGAGACAGCTGTCAGATCCTTGTGAATCGATCTTCGCTTATAACTTTACTAATACTTCGCAGAAAATTATGTTTTGTACAAGAATAGACGCGGGCTAATGTCTTAACCCCTCTCTCGCGCGCCCTCACTCTTAACCCCGCATTTCTAAATAAGACGTAACGTTAGTTGGTGTCGGCATACGGCTCTGGTGTCGGGCTTTGCAAAAAGCTCTCAGCTTCTCAGCAAGCGCCAGGATTGGCCAATGTCAACTTCAGTCTCCAGAACGATCCAATCAAATCACCCGCACGTCTATCTTCTTGCTAGAGGTCCCGCCTTACAGTAGTGTAACTGTAACTGACTCTATCAGAATACCATGCCAGTCGGACTTATAGTATTATTATTATATTTAGATTATCATACTTGGAAACCGTTTTATAAAAGCAATATAGCACTCGAGCAGCGTGTGTTGTGGCATATATCCCGCTGCTCAGCAGTTATCCCACTCGGCCGCTGATCAGCGGGATATATTTGCCACAACACACTGGCTCTCATGCTATATTGCTTAAATATAAAGATGTTGATGTCGGACGAACGCGGGAGGGAGCTGACTGGAGCCCAGAGGATGTTCAGGTAGGCACAGATAAGAGGAAAAACACCCTGCTAGCAGCCTTCAAATCTGAAAGCTTTAGGTTTATATTATGTTTATTGCAATGTGATATCTGTAACAATTCGGCACATACATTACACCATGCATGCAGCATGTATTTTCGATATAATTTAAAACTTTAAGAATGGTTCCTTGTTTATTTATTCCTAGTGTCGGCTCCCAGACGTTTGTTTCCCCCCTATCACAAGTACAACGTGGTGTATCAGTGAAAAGGTTTGAACTTTTATTGTGTATTTAAGTGCTGCTTGGTGGATTAATCTACAGGTATATGCGAATATACCCTACGTTATTTAGATAAACTGACCTCATAACAGGAATCTACACTGTCTACTACTAATTTTAAAAGTTCATAAAGTGAGATATTAACATTTGTGTAATGTTTGGGCCAAAGAGACAAAACTCATCAAATGGGGGTCTGTGTGTAGTCTGTGTCTGTGTCTTCTTGATTGATCTGTTATGTGCATTGTATGTTTGTGTTATTGTATGTCTTGTTTTTTAAGACCAGGGACCATGTTGGAAATAAGTATCCGCACTTTCACATGTTCATCCCTTGCACTTTCCTGTCTTTTAATCCATAATAAAATCAATCAAAATCAATCAATCAATCAACATGGACTATACAGGGATCAGCCGAGCAGCATTTTGGTAAACAAACCGCGTCACTGGGTGGCAACGGCAATGGAACCCTATGGAGCCCAAGTGGCGCGAGGCTCGAGTGTCTGACTCTAGCCAGGTAACTCCGTTTACATTTTAAAAACTGCGACAGTTCACACAACTTTAACACGACATGCAAGTATTATACATCAAACTCTTGAGCTACTTCTGCTCTCACTCAGAATGTCAAAATATAAGCGATGTGATGTATAGTTTTTGAGATATTAACGTTTGTTTGGCACAACTCATACTATTAGCTGCCGCGGGGTTCCGCATTTCTGGGTGGCTGTGACGTCACGCTGATTCATCCTATAGACCAAATCAGCGGGGATGTTTACATTTACTTCCGGGTACCCCTGAGGTCCACACATTATAATGGCGGTGGACGGCACAAACTGACGTGTTGAAGACAAAAACAGACAAAGAAGACAAAAATGGTTCGTCCGTGTTGTGTTGTTGTTTAATATCATTCATAACAACACTTTCACTAACGTTAGTGGAGACCAGACTAGCTAATTTACCTGTTGGACCAGACCAGAGTAGACTTGAAGCTAAATTAACGTAGCGTCAGTAGTGTAACGTCCGAGCCACAGTGCCGAGTGTGTCCGAGTGTGCCCGAGTGTGTCCGAGCCACACTCGTTTAACATTAACGAGTCTGCAAAAAAAACAGCGAGTTTGACAGACAAACAAACGTTATTAGCTAGCTAACACTACATAAAACAAACAGAAGAAAGGCTAGATACGTCGGACAAGCATGTTTACCAACCGTTTAACCATTTAAATTGAAGGTAGTCGGCCGAAAACAACGAGAGGGTTTGACAGCATTTATTTGACAACACGCACATTTAAACCTGCCGCCTTCCCCAGTGGTACCCGGAAGTAAATTTGTTTACATGGTGACGTCACGGTGATTTGGTCTATAGGGGTCCTTGACATGAAAAAGGTGGAGAATCAGTTAACCCATTGATACCTGATGCAGCATTTACCTGTATATCCCTCATTTGTGTGTGTATCCCTTTAAGACCGCGAACCGTCTTAAAGGGATACACACACAAATGCTGCATCAGGTATCAATGGGATAAGTGAACAATGGAACTGTAGGACTAAAGAATGGAACTAATGGAACTAAATAAGTGAAGATTGTCACAGGTTCCACTGTGTCATGTAGTCCTTTGGCCTTCGACCCCCCTCTCTCTCTTGCACGTGCACACACACACACACACACACACACACACACACACACACACACACACCTCCCTATTTGGAGGTATATCACCCTCTCCTCAATCACAATTTTAAAATAAACTAAAGTAGGCGCCCTACATCCCATTCCTTTATGAAAAATAACTACACACAAAATACAAATCCTGTAGGAATAAGATGGTGGCTAGCCTATCTGTATTGCAGGTTGAGAGATAACAAAAACTAATTATTCTACATTCTTTAGACTGTGTTCACATCTTGTAAATGAAGCGTTAATTGGAAAGTACAATGATTCACCACCTCAGGGACCCCTGGGTGGTCCCTGGTGGTCCCCAGAGCCCATGTTGAGATGAGAACCACACAGGAGATTCAAAAACACCATCAAGTACTACAAGGTCACTAGTCCCTCCGCTGACACACACATGGACTAATTTCCACTGTCCAATGCAATTCAGCAGTAGGCTATGTTCTATTTAGGCTATAATTTCATGCAAATATCCTTTTTATTCCGCGGTTTTCACTTCAAAACGTTAAGAAATCGCCCCGTATGTTTCATAATAAGACCATGGCCTAGTTAGCACTAGTATGTAGCCTAACATAAACAGTATATTTCTATATGGCAAATGCATGTTACCCAATCAATGAAAGAAACCTACCTGCCCGGTGTGAGCAGCATCGGACACAGGTCGAAAAATGCGGAAACGTGGAAGTTGAGAGAGAGGGGCATATATGACTTTAATACCGCTTTAACCCGGCTAATCTGAGCAGATATCACTTTAGTACCGCTTTAATGCGGCTAATCTGCGCAATATTTGTGTTAAAAAAAAATGTCATCAAAAATCCAGCGAGTCGAGTCCATTGTGAAAGCGTGACCTTAGGAAAGACGTGTCGCTGTCCCGTAGGAAACAGCAGGGCTACTGCTGCTAAACACGCACATGCAGGTCTTTTTCTTGTCCGTTCATTTAAATGTCAGATTGAATCCAGAAATCTGTTTCAGTCCACATGTTCACGAAGGAAGGCGAGCTGCCTGTCTGCTGCCTAGCGCTGTACTGCTGAATCATGTCCGCGCACGCGCACAAACACACGCACACACGCACACACACACACACACACACACGCGCACACACTGCGCTTGCCCGTGGCACAGCTGACACTGACGTCAGCTGCCCACTGTAAACATAAGGTAACCCTTTCCTCACCAGTCTGCCTTCACTGCTTTTCTTTGTCTGTCTGCCTGCCTGCCTGCCTGTCTGTGTGTGTGTGTGTGTGTGTGTGTGTGTGTGTGTGTGTGTGTGTGTGTGTGTGTCTGTGTGTGTGTGTGTGTGTGTGTGTGTGTGTGTGTGTGTGTGTGTGTCTGCCTGTCTGTCTGTCTGTCTGTCTGTCTGTCTGTCTGTCTGCCTGCCTTCCTGTCTGTCTCACTGAGCTAAATAAAAAGGTCTGTCTATCTGCCTGCCTGTCTGTGTGTGTGTGTGTGTGTGTGTGTGTGTGTGTGTGTGTGTGTGTGTGTGTGTGTGTGTGTGTGTGTGTTTGTGTGTGTGTGTGTGTGTGTGTGTCTGTCTGTCTGTCTCATGATTCCAGAGGTTAGGTTTAGTGCATAGCTCAACATGAGAGCAAATGAGCATGTGATGAAAGCACAACATTTTGCAATGTGTCTATAGGCCTACTACTAGATATATTGCCCCCTGGTGGTTTGGTTGAGGAAGCTAATGAGCGCAAGAAAGCTATGTATGCGGATATGGCAGCAGATGCAGGGCAGCGAGGTTGGAGGACTCGAGTGTGGCCTGTAGAAGTTGGCTGCCGTGGTTTTGTAGCAAAGTCCGTTGTTGCTCTACTAACTGATCAGAGTTGGGAATTCGGGGACGGAGCTTGAAACTCACCTGAGCAACATGTCTCACGCAGCAGAACAAGCAAGTGAATGGCAGCTCGCTAAGGTAAGGCCTTGTGACCAGTTGATTTTAGATGGTGAGGTAAAATGGAGTTGTGCGGTGGTAGTGTAACCCGTTGTTGTATGCTCACGCAATAACCATTAATCAATATAAAGAACGAGACAGAGAGAGTGGTATCTTAAAGGAGAACTTACCTCCAAAACACTTTTTTTCAGCTTTTAACCAATATATATGACTTTGGGGGTGATGTGTGAAGAATGCTGGTCAAAATTTCCACATTTGTGACCAAACTGTTGCCATTCTGCCATTTGTATCATTTTTCAGCAGCATAACTGGCATAAGCGCCCTCTAAGGGTAGAACACTGCTTTTTTTTTGCTCGCAAATGAATGGGAGATTTGGTACAACCTGACGTCAGGTTGTCCCCAAAGACTATGGGATTTCAAGATAGTTACTCCACTACTCCCCCTGTACCCTTTCGGCTCCTCACAACTCCAAGCCTATTCCCATGATGTCACTTGACCTGTTAATTTATTACAATCGCCTGTTATTTTCCTACCAACTCCTATGTAACACAATACTATCAATAAACGCCACTATAATCATAAAGCGAAGCACATGGCATAGCAAGTAAATCATTCCCAACCTTTTTCATACTAAGGGGCCCTATGATGAGATTTGGTCTCATGTAAATCTTATTTTTTATTTTTTATAGCCTAGATATGATTTTGTCCAGAATTCCATATAATTAGGTTGAGAGACAACGAATGCTGGAATCCTCTCAAGGACGACTGGTGGTCTTCTGTGCCCCTTTTCGCTGGGGACACAGAGCTGCTGCCCGGAGGGAGGGAGGGGTATATTGTGTGTTTGCAGCAATCAGCTCCGAGAGCCCAGCACCAAAGTGAGAGCCTCACTTTCATCCTTCCGCAAACAAATCTCCTTGCAGTTTAGCGCACATGTAAAATATAACACTATACTACGACGTGACAACGTGACAAAGCTGCTCTAAACAAATCGGCTACTATAATATCGTCACTGTGTACGTACAAGCAACGCCAACTTTTCAGGAAATGAAGCAGCACAGTATGTCTGTGTGTGTGTGCTCCTCCTCCACGTGGACTCACTGCCTTGTGATCAGGCAAGTTGTAGGTAGGCTAGAAAAACCCTGTGCTCTTAAAATACTGAACACCACGTTGTCATATTTGACATATGTCTTCATTGTAGACAGTTTATCGCTGAATGTGTCATTACATTATTAATATCTTACCTGAATAAGCTCAAATGCTGTTACAGGATTATCACACCGAGTCTGGAGCACTTTCTGCCGGCCAGGCAGCAGCTCGTAGGCACCCTGCCTTAGAGCATGAGCACGAGCTGCTGTGCTCCAGGCAGCGGGGACGCGCGGGCGGAGCTCTTCACATGGAGGTCTGACACTGCCCTGCGCTGCAGTAACTTTTAACAAGAATCACGAAAAGCCCCAAAACGCAAATTAAAAAAGGATTTCATTGCACGGTTTATCGCTAGTTAGACGAGGGAATCATGTGGAGAAATCTCGCATTGTGTTACCCCAGAGCGGGGGTTTGTCCTATTGTGCGGTGTGCTGCGGTAACGAGCCTCGCCTCACTTTGCTCTTATCGATACATACAGACGCCCACATACACATACATGGAGTAAAATAATGAAATTTCTAGTTCGCCACTGAATTACCAAATTGATATAACTTTCAACCATTTTGAGCAACACTGTTTCCATACATGCCACCAGCGTTGGCTAGTTGTTGATATTTATAAAGATATTGCCCCTCTCAAATAAATTATTTTTGAGGTGGTGGGCAAACTGTAATGGCGCCGATTTCCGAAAAAAAATCTTGACTTGAACACAGCCAAAGAGTTTAGTATAGACAAGAGCATATGTCATTTCTTGGTTTTTTCCATAGGTATTTTCAAATCACTGTTCTGATACATATCTAGGGGGTAAGTCCTCCTTTAACTTTTACCTTTCTTCTTCTTCTCTGCTTTTACAGCATCATGTCATGCAGTACTACACCGTAAGGTAAACAGTGCCCTCTAGCGAGATGGAGTGATATAACACACTACTGAAGACATTGGCCCAATCCCAATTCCTATTTTAACCCTCAATCTTAATTTTCAAGCTCAACCCTCAATCTCACTAACCCTTAAAAACAAGTGTTAAGGGCTGTCTTGAGACTTTAAAATGGGACACCCCTTAAAGGCAGATACGTCTTCAGACTGTAGGGGGCAGCAATACGCCAAAGCTCCGTCCAGTATATAGTTTTTACTGTTTGATACATGTTAAGTCTTAAGTGCCTTTTTTTAAACATATTTTGTCAAGTTTTTCACTTTTGTCTAATAAATCTTTTTCATAAAATCTATTACTGTTTTTTTCCCCTATATCATGCATGTTTCAACTACCTACATGGGGAAATATGATAACATTATAAATTACATGTATACTCAAAATCTGAACTCTTTACTATTTTATTTAATAGTTTATAAAAAGTTATTACAATTGTTACAAAAAGAAATGACATGAACAATACAAAAACGGAGAGGTAGTGCAGATCACTACCCCAGATCACTACCTGGGGCGGCTTTAGCTCAGGAGGTAGAGCGGGTCAGCCAATGACGCAAGGGTTGGCGGTTCGATCCCCGCTCCCTCCCAGCTGCTGTTGCTGTGTCCTTGGGCAAAACACTTAACCCTCCTTGCTCCCGCCATCGGTGTATGAATGGGTGAATGTACCTACTGATTGTAAAGCGCTTTGGATAAAAGCGCTATATAAATGCAGGCCATTTACCATTTACCATCAGTGCAAAACAATGGAGAACAATAAAAAAATTTTGAGGTAGTGCAGATCAGCGCAAAACAACCGAGAACAATAAAAAAAAAATTTAGAGGTACCGTAGTTCAGAACAGTGCAAAACAGCAGAGAACAGCAGCTAAAGTGACATTACAGTTTGTCAACCATTTTTTCAAAAAGGCAGAGGAAGCGCTCCGTCTTCGCCTCGCTCTCCTCGTGGCGCCTCTGCTCCCTCTCACTCTCCTTCTTCAAAAAATCCACTACGGGATTTTTCTTAATTTTTTTCTTTGGTGAAGGGGTTGGGGGACTGGCGGAGGTAGTGGTTGAGGGACCGTTGGTTGAGGTGGAGGGACCATCATCTCAGGTGGACGGACCATCTGCAGCGGTAGTTGGTGAGGTGGAGGGACCACCAACACACATCGCCTGAAAAAAATAACCAGGTGACATGGTCAGGAGTCACATACAGGATATATTACAAAAAAACATGAAATGTCTGAAATGTGATTGTTGCTAGTCTCGAAACTGACCTCTAGAATAGCCGTAGGGTCCCCTTCTGGGGTGAAGGACGCCACCAGCAGAGGAGGGTCGATTGATGGCCTCCCACCCAGAACCTCATGCATCTCTTGGTAATACTTCCAGGTGGATGCAGTCTCCTCCCCTCCGTCCGCTTCAGTTCCTCTCACACACACACACACACACACACACACACACACACACACACACACACACACACACACACACACACACACACACACACACAGACACACAGACACACACACACACACACACACACAGACACACAGGCCTGGACCTATTTGCGTGTGTCTGCCTCTCTGCCATTTAGTTCACTGTGGATGATGTGGTTAATGTCTCCATCTAGTGGACAAACAGAAGAGTGGTTTGTCGGCCTCAGACCTGGATTCTGGCCTCAGGTTAGACCCAAATCACAGAAATGATCAAGTGCTTCATGCACGATGCCCATGCAGGCGGTTGCATCCGGCTGCCATAGCCTACCACAATGGAAATTAGACCAGAATAATATGTTTTATAATAAACATTGAAAAGAGTCAGTCACACAATTATTCTACCCTTTATCTAGAGCAAGGCATTACAAGGCATAAAAAGATTACGTTAGTGTTATAAATAGATATGTAATTCCCTACATGGATTTTTGGCCACAGCCACTAGGGGGTGCAGTGCACCCCCTGAACCAACGCAAACTTCGCCCATGTTCAGTGCGTGTTCGGAGGTTAGGAAAGATCGTCTCTGGATCAAATTAAAAGTAAAAAGTTGTCAGAAAAATACTCAGTAAAGTGCAGATACATGAAAATTCTACTCAACTACAGCAATGAAGTGTGTACTTAGTTACTTCCCATTCCTGCTGGCCTCTGAAGAGTGATCAGTTGTGTAATGGTGATGCCACATACAACACCTCCTACCTGGTTTCCTTGGATCCGTCTCCAGGTCAGTGGGACACCTAAACAGCTCTTTCATAACCCACGCTCCCTCCATCTGTTTCTAGGCCACTTGGCACAGGAGGTGTCGGCTGGCCAGCTTTTCTGACATGCACTTAATGGAGTAGCCTAGTGGGCGAGAGCCATCATTATTCTCTGTCACAAATAAATGGTTCTTTGCTGCCCATTCACTTTCAGAACAGCTTTCTTATAATACTGAATATTACCTCCAGGGCCTAAAATTCACAAATTCACCAAAATATACAACTGAGATATGACAAATCTCCTACTCTCTCTCCATCTCTTCCTTGCATAGCCTTGTTTTCCCTGTCCACACTGCAACATGTCCACACTGCAGCATGTCCACAATGCAACATGTCCACACTGCAACATGTCCACACTGCAACATGTCCACACTGCAACATGTCCACACTGCAGCATGTCCACACTGCAACATGTCCACACTGCAACATGTCCAGACTGCAACATGTCCACACTGCAACATGTCCACACTGCAACATGTCCACAATGCAACATGTCCACAATGCAACATGTCCACACTGCAACATGTCCACACTGCAGCATGTCCAGACTGCAACATATCCACACTGCAATATGTCCAGACTGCAACATGTCCACACTGCAACATGTCCACACTGCAACATGTCCACAATGCAACATGTCCACACTGCAACATGTCCACACTGCAGCATGTCCACACTGCAACATGTCCAGACTGCAACATGTCCACACTGCAATATGTCCACACTGCAACATGTCCACAATGCAACATGTCCACACTGCGACATGTCCACAATGCAACATGTCCACACTGCAACATGTCCACACTGCAATATGTCCACACTGCAACATGTCCACACTGCAACATGTCCACACTGCAATATGTCCACACTGCAACATGTCCACACTGCAACATGTCCACACTGCAGCATGTCCACAATGCAACATGTCCACAACACTGCAACATGTCCACACTGCAGCATGTCCACACTGCAACATGTCCACACTGCAGCATGTCCACAATGCAACATGTCCACACTGCAACATGTCCACAATGCAATATGTCCACACTGCAACATGTCCACACTGCAGCATGTCCACAATGCAACATGTCCACACTGCAACATGTCCACACTGCGACATGTCCACAATGCGACATGTCCAGACTGCAACATGTCCACACTGCAATATGTCCACACTGCAATATGTCCACAATGCAACATGTCCACACTGCAACATGTCCACAATGCAACATGTCCACACTGCAACATGTCCACAATGCAACATGTCCAGACTGCAACATGTCCACAATGCGAGAGAGAGAGAGAGAGAGAGAGAGAGAGAGGGAGAGAGAGAGAGAGAGAGAGAGAGAGAGGGAGAGAGAGAGAGAGAGAGAGAGAGAAATGAAGTCACGACATACAGAAAATAGGTCAATCCAATTCAGGTCTCACAGCTGTGTGTGTGTGTGTGTGTGTGTGTGTGTGTGTGTGTGTGTGTGTGTGTGTGTGTGTGTGTGCGTGTGTGTGTGTGCGCGTGCGTGCATGCGTGCGTGCGTGTGTGTGTGTGTGTATTTTAACATCACCACTCGCTAAGTTTATGAAGGCCACAGTTGCCTGGATACATGTTCATCTTCTCCCAGCATGTTTTGTAATTGGACACACACACACACACACACGCTTGATTGCTTTGGGTTGTCCATCGAGATCTGATGACGATGTCCACTTCTTAACGGTGGGTTCTTTGGTGGCTGAACAGTCCTATCCTGGACGCACAGGCTCTGTTGCAGGTGGGGCATGATGTATATGGTGGTGGTGGTCCATGGCTGCTTTCCTCAAGGTATTCTTTATTTGGTCCTTATAGCGCTTCTTTGGCCCTCCAGCTGAGCATAAGCCATGGTGTAGTTTGGCCCTCTAGCTGAGCGTAAGCCATGGTGTAGTTCTCCTCCAGCTGAGCATAAGCCATGGTGTAGTTTGGCCCTCTAGCTGAGCATAAGCCATGGTGTAGTTCTCCTCCAGCTGAGTGTAAGCCATGGTGTAGTTCTCCTCCAGCTGAGTGTAAGCCATGGTGTAGTTCTCCTCCAGCTGAGTGTAAGCCATGGTGTAGTTCTCCTCCAGCTGAGTGTAAGCCATGGTGTAGTTCTCCTCCAGCTGAGCGTAAGCCATGGTGTAGTTCTCCTCCAGCTGAGCGTAAGCCATGGTGTAGTTTGGCCCTCCAGCTGAGCATAAGCCATGGTGTAGTTTGGCCCTCCAGCTGAGCGTAAGCCATGGTGTAGTTTGGCCCTCCAGCTGAGCGTAAGCCATGGTGTAGTTTGGCCCTCCAGCTGAGCATAAGCCATGGTGTAGTTTGGCCCTCCAGCTGAGCGTAAGCCATGGTGTAGTTTGGCCCTCCAGCTGAGCGTAAGCCATGGTGTAGTTTGGCCCTCCAGCTGAGCGTAAGCCATGGTGTAGTTTGGCCCTCCAGCTGAGTGTAAGCCATGGTGTAGTTTGGCCCTCCAGCTGAGCGTAAGCCATGGTGTAGTTGGTCGTATAACACTCGGTGGAGCCGACATGGGGGCATCCTTATCACATGGCCCAGCCATTGCAGTTGGTGTTGGGTGATCATGGCCTCAATACTTCTGCAGTTGGTTTTTCCCAAGTATTTCAGTGTGAAGCATGATCTCATCACGCCAGGTCATTCCCAGTCTGCGCTGGAGGCAGCTTATATGGAAGTGCTGCTGCAGGGATTTGATGTGGCGACTGTAGGTTACCCCAGCTTCACCGGTATAGAGTAGGGTGGTGACACACACCGCTTGGTACACGGCAACCTTTGTGGAGAGATGGAGGTTCTTGTTTTGGAAGACTCTGCGCCGAAGTCTCCCAAAGGCAGCTGATGCCTGTTCAATGTGCCTCTGGATGTCGTTGTCAATGCCACCATCCTCAGAGAGAATGCTCCCCAGGTATTTGAACGATGGTTCAAGTTCAAGTTTATTTGGATCCCCATTAGCTACAGCAAAGCTGCAACTATTCTTCCTCAATGGTACTATTGACGGTTGTTCATTACCAACAGTGAAGGCAGGTAGCCTAGGTGGGACGCTGGTGTTCCATTGGCAGACCACTTCTGTCTTGGTGGTGTTGACAGTCAGCCCCATCCTGCTGTACGCTCTCACAGCCACAGCAAGGACGGTCTGGAGATCCTGTTGAGTTGTCTGCATACTGCAGCTCCAGGACCTGTTCTCTATGTCTGCATACTGCAGCTCCAGGACCTGTTCTCTACGGTTGCATGGAGCCTCCTGATGTTAAAGAGGTTGCCATCTAGTCCTCGGTCCACTGCCGCACTGACACGACCAATTGTGTCTGTAGGAACGTCTGACCAAGTCAGAAGTAACCTGGGGCTCTGCGGTGGAGTGCTTTTCTCTCTCCCCCAGACGACCCATCTCTGCACATTTTGCTGAATTCTCACAAGATCAGAATATTCTAATCATTTCAAGGACATTTCCTAAGTGCACTTTGGAAGATCATTGTGAAATTCCTATGCTTGTC
>NW_028150240.1:0-14265 GCF_964638095.1 Poromitra crassiceps | reverse complement strand
GTAAAGCAGACTTTTGGCAAAAGCTGTTGACGCGGGGAATCGGCGTGGATCCCAGGATAGTCTCGCCTCTTGACCAAACTGGCCGGTTATCTAGCAGATACACTAAAAATAAGAGGTGTGCAGCTGCCTAAAAAGTCCCCCGAAAGCGGCTTAAGTAGCTCCCATGGGGTTTGTCTGGAGTGATTAGGCCGGCCTCACACTGCTTGACCATCATTACTCTGTCTGGCCCGATGCAGACCTGTCTCTCGACACGTCCAGACGGGGTGTCAGGCACATCTGCGCCACTCCAGAGCCCATGACAGCATCCAGATACCAACTGTGGCGTACGAGCTAATTAATCGCCCAAGCCTGCAATCTCTTTGTGAGACGGATGCCTCTTGGTGCTCATGGTCAGCAGTTAGGGACAATTACAGACTGAGGAAGAGCTGCCGGAGAATATAGGCTGACATGAAGCCTGACATGCAATGTGACATGTTCTCTGATGAAGTCCCTTTGGATGAAGGTGTCTGCTAAATGACGTCATGTCATGTCATGTCATGTAATTGTTCGCCTAAAGGCAGTAATCCCAGAGTGTGTCACCCTGCCATAAGGAGCTGCTAAGCCTTAAAGAATGTTCTCTGTGTTAGTGCTGGGAGATATGGACAAAATCAACGATCACAATATTTTTGACCAAATACCTCGATATCAATATTGCGTTTGTAGGGATGACTATTGGTGCTTTCACAAAAATATTTACATAATGAGATCTTTGATAAATAATCACCATAATCAGTAATGTGTAAATAATGACTAAGTGGGTAAAAGCAAATAATACACTAGAACAGATAGTCTGGTAAGTTCAGAAAATGTGAAATGAAAAAAAGAAAACACTTAACACGTTCACTGCCATTGACGAGTTATCTCGGCTTACAGAATCCAACGGTTCACTGCCAATGACGAGTTATCTCGGCTTAAAAAAAAAAAAAAAATTTGACGGTGGGACGTGGATCAACGCTCCCCACGTCTCCTATAAAAATATTGGAGTCAGCGAACGTGTACAACCCATTCCACGGACCCACTAAGTGGCGACAGTGCTCTCCACACTAGGAAAAGCAGAGCCAAAACTGTAGGGTAACGCGCGAGGAAACCATTCTCTACTGTAAAATGGATTGGCGAAAACGCTTTCACTTTCGCGCATTATCGCGCTGGGAGCTGGCGGTGGGGGATTCCAAAAATAGACTGGGTGGAAAACACACTTTGAAACATGCAGCATAAAGCCTAGAATCGCACAAAGCTTCATCAAAGCTCTCAAACCCAAGAAACAAGTGAGCCCTATCCACACTCGCTGCCAGGGAGGGAGGCTGCTCAAACTCGCAGCAGCAGCAGCAGCAGCAGAACACTCGCTTGTGACAAAAGCTGCTGAAAGCCACCAGACACGCCCACGGAGGGAGGAGTTTGAAGGAGAGGGCATTCAGAACTATATTGTTTAGATGTCTGATCTCTCACTGATGCCAAAAATAAATGGTTAAAGTGACTGTTCTGCCTGTTTGATTGAATTTCACAAAACTGCGATTATCTCAGCTTTCACTCTCAGACGCTGAAACCATGCTGTACTCAACGGCTAATATCTACATAACTACTAACTCTACAAACTAACTCTTTTAGACAGAGAAAGCACACATTCTATTAGTACTTTTGTGAAGTTTGTGTTCACAAAGTCCAAGCAGAAAATAATCCTCGGCTCTTGTAAAATGAGCCAGAATCCTCAAAAAAAAACCTCTGGCAGAACCTACCTACAGTAAAAAAAAAAGGCTGGCAGTGAATGTGTTAATATGCAATATCATGATATTACGATATCCAAAATGACAACGATATCTAGTGTCATATCGTGACATCGATATAATATTGATATATTGCCCAGCCCTAATCTGTGTGATTAAATGGAGCATTTGTAGTGTAGTGTAGGTTTTTAAATGCTGTTTCAGAGGCTTTTCCACCAGGGTATACAATTCTGGGGAAAACACTCGTTTGGGAGGGGGGGTCTTTTTGCAAGGAAATTGACAAATTTAAACAAGCTGATATCAAAATATGGGTTATGGGCTGCTTATGGGGAGGAGTCACATGAGGTACAGTAGAGGTGGAGATCTGCCCTTACAGCCCTGGCTAACAGCAGCTGGACCCAGACCAAACAGCACAGTTTGAAGAAAGGACTTCCCTTCTTTCCTGTTGAACTTTCACAGGCGTAAAACATGATGGATGCCATCTTTCCTGGCTCTGAGCGCTTTCTGTTTCGATGTGTTTATTTGTGCAGGGAGCATGTATGGATCGACTAGGCTGCCCGGGCATTCAGGGAGTGTCGTTTTTACGACGGTAATAATAAAACCCGAGCAAAGCGGTTAATGGCTTAGAACAATGCGAGGATGCTAACTGCTCTGACACGGTCGGCAAGCATTCCCTGCCCTGAAACACAATAGTGATGGCCATTCATCGAATGCTTCCTAAACAAATAGACCACACAAAGCGCAACTGACTTACTAACCTGCTCCACAACAATTTGGGGAGACTGCCAAATATCTTTCAAAATCCCCAAAAAGCACCATATCTAGGTTGACGTTGCCAAGGTACAAAGTTCCAGTAGGAATATGAGTAAGTATGAGACTCTGCTTCGCTGACACCGGTGACCTTTATCAACATAAATGAGCACACACACACACACAGTGGATGAGTTTTCAAATCTCAAAACAGGTACAACTTGAGTTGTGATATGTGAGATATCTCACATTAAAAAAATAAAAAATAAAAATAAAAACAACTTTATCCACAGCGACCATGACACATACCCATATGTGGCTTACCACCCGCAGACATGGCCAGTCCACCTGACCAAGTATGTTCCCTGGTATGCAGGGAATCTACCGCTACACTATCCGGACGCCCATCATTTTCACTTGCATTTCATTTTTGGGAAATCCACTTTACATAAGAATCTTGGCTAGTGTAGCTTTGCTATAATCAAATAATACATAATACTGCTTCTGAATCCCATACAATGGATAAATAGCTGGCCAATCAGTATTATGCAAGTATCCTCTCCCTTTCTTCTCACTCAGACCCCCAGGGTCTCATCTGTAAAGCAGATGGGAATATCATGGAATATAGAACAGATTGCCCTTCCATTGCATCAGGGTTGTCTTTGTGCCTGAAACATTTTGGTGGTTTCATCAAAATAACCACGTAATGTATAAAAGGAGTAAGAAGAGTACAGTGTGGCCCTCTCTGTCCCACACTCGACCATCCATATCGACAAAGGCAGACGTACTGTATTTGTGCATCTTCTGCCTGTTGTTTCTGAAACAATGGGAGCATTGAGCTTTGTTGTTACGATCGAGTAAAATGGCTTTCGTTTCTCCGGCGATGCCCGCCGCGCCCGTCGCCTCCCACCACCAATCAGCCCCTTTTTCATGTCTGGCAGTCTATCAGTCCCAGACGGCTGGCTGTCCAGAGCAACACTCTGGGTTCCTCATGAGAAACGTCTGCCGCTGTTTCCCTCCAAATATGAGACAGTAGGAACGGCTGTCAGCATTATGAGATGTTCATGCCAATAGTCACGTATATGGATGAATCAAAACCACTGACCTGGCTCATCACCATCATCCCTCAACTAATTGGCACAAAGACTGGCCCATAACCCCAGGTCAGCCTCTCTCTCTGTCATAGTGTATCATGCTTAACTCATTGAGTGCCAGCCACTTTTGGAGAACGGATGCTCCCAGTGCCAGAGTTTCAGAGCGTTTTCAGTGATTTCTCGAGGCCCACAGAATATTGTGTGATATTACTATGTAAACACTGAACACGCACAAAGAACGATGAGACTCTATTCTATCATCTGCAAAAAAAAGTTTATTGATCCCATTTTCCGTTCTTTAGTTATGAGCCGGAGAAGATAGGCTGTTTTGAGCAAAAAGACACTTTTCAAATTAGAAGCTGAGTTATTCCGCCTTTTGTGAAATGCAGCATTTCAAGCACATTCACTGAGTCATCTGGTGGGCATCGGATATTCTGGCTTGCGTTTGTCAATCCTGTCCTGCTGCCTGGGTCTGTCTGGGTGTTGTGTGTGTGCTGCTCTGCGTGCCCCCTCCCCCCCCCCCCCCCCCCGCCCCGCCTCGCCTCAACTGCACACTCCTCCTCCTGTCTGTGGTGGCTCTCTGCTGAGTTTGCTGTGCGCACAGTGAAGGGTGCTAGACATCCTGCTTTTTTACAGCGTTCCGCGTGTGTTTGTCACCGGCAACGATGCTTCCAGTTGGGAATAATAACAACTCCACGGTGTGGATGTGCGGATTTGCTGTCGCAACCGACACGGAGCGGCTCAATTGTGGGAGCAGATTGGCTGCTGCAGGCACAGCTGCAGTAACGTGCTTCAGCATATCGATGCATACGGATGCGATGCGATTTCCGTTTCCATAACGACTTCTTCTTTGTTTTTTCCTTGCCTTTCTGTTATGTGGAGAGCACTGTCGCCACCTAAGGGTTCTGTAAAATAGGTTAGACACATCCAATAGCTATAATATTTGTACATCAGAGGCAGAAGGCTTTGATCGACGCCCCACCGTCAAAAAACGCAATTGACGAACATGTCCGTCCTTGGCACTCTACGTTACTAATTGAAATGACGAACATGTCCGTCCTTGGCACTCAATGAGTTAATACTGACGACATCAGGCAGAAGCATTGTGGTAGGAAGTCACCCAACACAAGGCATTTGGATGAGATCTGAGCTGTGGACCAGACGGGGTCTTGGACGGGGACTTTGGCCCCTGGGCAACAAAACACCGAGACCCCTGCCATTTGGCGTTTTGGTGCAAATGTACAAACCTGAAGGCAAGGATACATTTAGAATATTTTTCCGTAAGGAAATGAAGCTTATGACCTCTTGGAGGGAGGATCCATCCGTTAAACTTTGAAAGGACTAGATTCTCGTGGCTACGCCCAAGTATGGTTATGGTAAGGTGAGAAAATAGTAACTACAAAGCTCCTTGTGGGGAAATTGGCTATATAATTAGCTAACCACACTGTATACTGTTCACACGTCCTAATCTGTAAGTGCATGTATGGGAAATATCAATATAGAAATGACCAAAGCCAAAATGCTGATGCAAGTGTCGTACTGCATGAGGTTAGGGTTAGGGTAAGTGTCATACTGCATGAGGTTAGGGTTAGGGTTAGGGTAAGTGTCATACTGCATGAGGTTAGGGTTAGGGTTAGGGTTAGGGTAAGTGTCATACTGCATGACGCTGGCTGCTGTTTTCTCTAATTGTGAAATTGTTTTCCTGACTCCTGGTGCACAGGGTCTTTATATTCTGAGTAGTATTTTCCTGCTGTCTACTCAACCAAACGCACAATGTGACTTTTGAGTATAATGCCATCCAGAAAACATTTGGATGCTAAACATAGCACCAAAATGAAAGCTGAGACGAAGTCCGTAGTCGACGTCCATAACTGCTGCCTGCATCGTCGTGGTGAAATCGGAACCTAAATAGCTTTCTGATATCAGTTCAAAAATTCCAAAAGCTGTTTTAATATGATTTTCTGCTTTTTTGCTTTGACGTTGAACATGTGTAACCTGCGTTGTGTTGACAGTTCTGGTAGCAACCCATTAAGGGCTTGCCCAGGGGTGGAGGCGGGACTCCATCGACCAATCTCCCGCTTGCAAAAGTGCACACATGCTAACCGCAACCCCAAGAGAGCTAGCTGCCTTGGCAGAGCTGGTTAACAAGTTGAATCAACTTACTCACTAGCACTCGGGACTCGAGGACTCACATTCACTCGGTTACACTCGCTCACCTCCTTGTCATCTGCTAAATCATTTTCAATTGGAAAAATAGTCCACAGCCAAATGTTCCATTCACCAACATTCTGCTCAGGCTTTGATTCCTGTTGTTGATCTACTCGGAAACCGGATGAGACACATTACATCTTTACTAGATCACCCTTTATCTATCCAATAAACTACTTGAATTGGAATGTTCTGTATTGGCATATCTGGTCTTGATCGTGAGCTTTGAAAAACTCTTAAGTGCTTAACTCCCCGCTCCGGATCTTAAGCCGTGACTTCCCATTGTTTCTCACGTCCTCCATACAAAGATGTGTTATTACAAGAGGGAGATCGTTGCCTCGATTAGTTAACGAGAATAGCGATGCTCAGTTTCCCTAATGACCTCCATCTCCATCCCCATTCACAAAGAAACAAGACGTTTGGTGTCTACTCAGTGAGTGACAGGTCTGAGTGTGTTTGTTGACGAGCTCGTCAACCGCGTCAGACATCCGACAGATAATCAAGCAGGTTAAATATATGGTGGCGCCGTCAACATACATACAGCCGATGAAAGCGCAACACAAGGGGTGAGGCCATCGACCGTCTAAACGCCTCTGACGTAAGCCGAGAACAAAGCAAGAGACAGCGCCACGACGAGAGACGAGCGCTTTCACAGATCCACTTAAGATATCTAAAGGAAAAGTACATCAGTACATCGGCACAGTTATATGCTTTGAAATAAAAATGGGAGATGAGACTCGATATCATCCATTATTCATAAGATCTGAAGTCGCTTTTAATGCAGACATCTTAAGAGACATGTTGTGTGAATACCAATAAAGAAAATGTTACACCCAGACTGTCTACGAACAGCGGAGCTCGATTCTACTCCGGTGCTTCTGAGCGGAGGAAAAAGGCTGCAGGCAATGGAAATGCAGGAAGCATGATTTCTTTGTGTGTGTGTCTTACATTTTGCTGACATGACACAGAACGGGGTCACGTCTAGGTTATATCCTTGGCAGCAACAAAAATGTTGGCTCACCCGCTCGCCTGTTGCACCAGTAAGGAACACTGCAACACAGCCTTCAGTGAGTGGCCTATATTTCTCTGTAGTCACTATATGTACAGTGTGTTTAGCCGCTATTGTTCTGGTGATTGGGGTCATAACTGTAGGTCAGGACGGACCTTCATAACAGCAGCCTCATCCGGGGACAGCAGAGCCACAGGGAAGCCACGATGAGTGTGGAGGCTCAGGAGGATGGTACCGAGTCCTCCTGAGTCCGAGGCAATAACAGAACCCTCCCATCCATCACACGTAATGCACTTCTCACACGCTGACTTCAGATTGGGGGGAAAAGAGAAGAAGAACGTCCTCAGGGAACCGTGAAGATCCCGTGCTAAATCAGGGGATAGGAGAAGGTGCGTAGCCCCAGGCAGGCAGCAGGAGACCCCGGGGTCGTTCGTCTCAGAGCCGATAATCGCACGGAGCTTCCACTAACATCGTAAATAACTGGGGATTCGGTCCCGCCTCTCCACTCCCTCTGCGGTGCAGGAGACCCTCACTAGCCTAGGTCACGTCAGAGCTGTGTGCAACACTATTAAGACACCCTGATGATTTGTGACCGCTGCTGCTGAGAATGTTGACTTCATTTCAGGGCTTTTCTCTCGACCTCTTCACCTCAATAGCTTGACCCCGGCAAAGGTCAACCTACCTAGGCCCAAAGATGGGCTCTGCAACAGCTTATATGGAGTGTTCTTAAGGACTCCATAAGCTGTTGTAAACCTTGCAGCCTTATTTTTTAGCTCAATGGACATGCATTTTTCTCTTTATCTATTGGTTTAGAAATGATTTAATCAACCCAAGGTTTGTTGAAAGAAGTGAGGACACAGGATAGTGGACCCAGCTGATACCGGGTGTTCAGAACAGCAAATGTAAGAGCTTTCACGGACTGATTATAGCTTGAATCATCATTGTATTATTTCAAATGACAGAGGATTTTCCCCCCCACATTTAGTGAAATAAAAAATGCAGGTGATTATTCATTTAATTGCCTCTGCCTGCCCCAAATTTACCCCTCTCCCACTCAACCTCACACACTAATTAATTTGCCATTTTGTGGCAGTCATTGTGAATGAGCTGAGTTTGAACAGACCTAATCAGTGGCAGTGTTGGAAGAAGCTTTGGATGATAAAAACGTTGGCTTTAATTTCGGGAGTTGCAGCCAAGGACAAACCACAAATGGTTGGTGGTATTAGGTGGTAAAAGTACTATTAATGAAGTCAATCCTAAAGAATGCAGACTTTCAAGTGCTCAAAAGATGACCACTCATCAAAAATGGGTGGTAATTAGAGTTTTTATAATGAGTACAGAACCAGGTGCCAAGGCTGTGGTGGGACAACAGTGAGTTACAGAGGGCGCCATCAGATTGCAATCTGATCACCCAAAGTGCATGCTAACGCCTGGTGTAAATGAAATCAGGGTCTAATGTGGTCAAGTACTATCCGATTGCAATCTGATCACAGAAAACGCATGTTAGTGCCAGGTCAGGTGTAAATGGCCTCATATTTGTGTCATGTATGTGTCCTGGTCCCTGCACTAGCGCCTCCTCTGGTCGGTCAGGGCACCTGTTTGGGGGAGGGGAACTGGGGAGAATAACGTGATCCTCCCAGGCGTCACGTCTTGCCGGCGAAACTCCTCGCTGTCAGGTGAAAAGAAGCGGCTGGTGACTGCACATGTATCGGAGGAAGCATGTGCTACAGTCCACAACTCTCCCCAGATTGGCAGAAGGGGTGGAGCAACAACCGGGACACAAGCAAGGTCGAGAGGCAAGAGATTCACACAGATAGTTCCTCTTGATGAGATGGAGCCAGAAAACAATCACCGTCTTTCTAAAGCCCAATTTATGCTTCGTCTGCCGACACTTTTGAAACGGTCGCCGACAGAAATGAGGACTTGAGTCGACACTTTCAAGTGTCGGCGAGAGGTGTCTGCTACCTAGTGAAATTTCTAGTGTCACTGACTACGTCACATAATGTCGCGCAAGTGTGATTGGCTATATAGACGGGCACGCGCGTGACTTCCTTGTTTTAGTTTTCGCTGAAATGAAATGAACATGTCCCCGCTATTTCTTATCAGCCTGTCCTTGATGTATGACTTCGTGAAAATCACAAAGAACACCGTGACCAACTTCCCAGAGAGAGAGGAGGTGAGTGGTGTGGTTGTGTGTCGTTATATGCGGCTGCAGTTACATCTTGCCTCCGACGTGGGTTCACTGACAGCATTCCCTCTCTTGGCTGGCTGTCTGCACTAGTTCTCTGTCTATAGCGTTCGAGTGTCACGTGACCGTTGAGCCCAGGAGAGAAGCATAAATGCAACACCATGAGCGACACTTTATTTTTCGTCTGTGACCATGTGCTGAGCGACACTTTCTAATAAGTATAAATTAAGCTTTAGACTCATCGTAGCAAGTTTTTAGTTTGTGTCATCCTTATTAGAAGAGGGAGCATGTGGGCAATGTTTCTCTGTTTCAATTTTTGTGCCGGCCACAGCTATGTCGTTTTACGTGCGATCGGGCTGAAACTTTCAGGGGGTGTAAAGAGCACCCGTGCCGGATTCTTTAATTACGTGATTGCCATAATTACCTAATGATGTAATGTCATCAGTGATGTCATCAGTGATGATGTCATCAGTGATGTCATCCTTCCTGGCTGAGGCTATAAGTTCAGTGATGATGTCATCAATGATGATGTCAATCGTCGATGATGTCAGCTCGCGTATGCGAGCTGCAGGGCCAGCTCGGCGAGCTGCAGGGCGGGCGAGGCCGTGCAGCGACTGAGCTAGTGAGCCTGCGAGCCTAGGAATTGAGCACCCATAGCCGTGCCTAGTCAAGAAAAAACGCTGCCTCCTCTTTGGGTACATTTCGGAAATCTGCAATCATGTGCATCCTGGACAAAGCGGGCAAAGACACAAAGAAACAGCATATTTTCAACGCACTTAAATCCACAATCTACACATGAGTCAAATCTATGAGACAAATGCTTCAACATGAAGGAACTGCGACCGCAGTGACATCAAGAGAAATAATCCACAAATGTGGTAAATCCAGTCCCAAAGCATTTCTTCAGTTGACTCGTCGTGTGTTTTGCATATCATGGCTAAATTCTAACAGTACGGTCCTGCTTGAGCTACTTAGCGCTTTGAAGGAAAATAATAAATGTCAGTAACCCTTCTCATCACTCGCACACAAAATAAATCCAGACATGCAGAGAGAGACGTGTGTGTTTTGAGTTTTGGGTACATTGGTACTGGTGATGTGAAAAGTCAGCTGCCAGTCCTTCTGTCTATTTACAGTATAGTGTGTAAAAGTGTGGCGATGTGGACAGCCATGACCGGTCCGGATCGTGTGAAGCACATCCCTTGACCATTCTATCTGTCAGTGAGCCGGGGAGCGTGACCACTGCTTTGAGTGTCATCTTTTCTCCCTGGGATCGTCCGGAGCCTTGAATATGGATCGCCCACAGAGGCTCCGCGGGCCCGGAGGACACTACGGGCGTCGCCCACAGAGGCTCCGCGGGCCCGGAGGACACTACGGAGACGTTTGGAGTGTACCCGGGCCGAGCCAGGCCAGGGGGGTGGATCTTCTGCAGTTGTGATGTGTCTTATTTTATTTCGTTTTTTGCTGTCCTATAGCGCCAAATGCCCCCTCACACACACACACACACCATCACCGCCTATTTGTAGACCCAGTATTCCAGTATTTAGCTAGATGCTTACTCCTCTCTGTTCTGGAAACTGTATTAATTCTGTGCATTACAGGTAAGCTGTGCCACACCTGTTGATGTTGCAGTTCCTTTGGTTGCGGATAATATAGGTTGAGAAGAATCATACATTACTTAACGCCTCTTTAAATGTATAGCTACACCAGCAATTCAAAGGTTTATGTCAGTAAAGGTAACAGTTTTATCCTGGGTTGAGTATCAAAGGAGCAAATCAATCATGCTAAACAAAACCGAGGGCAAAGAATTTTGTGTGTGTGTGTGTGTTTAGTTCACAGGAATGGCAAAGATGTCTTCAAAGCAGAGAAATGTAACAGATCAGAATTTGAACCATGCGTCGGCTTCAGACTCCGGCTGTTCCCATCATGCACTATTTATCATGATGATGGCAACCTTGGTGACTTCAGGACTGACTCACTGTCAGTCTGGACACGCAGAGTGTGAAGAGTCTGGACACGCAGAGTGTGAAGAGTCTGGACACACAGAGTGTGAAGAGTCTGGACACGCAGAGTGTGAAGAGTCTGGACACGCAGAGTGTGAAGAGTCTGGACACGCAGAGTGTGAAGAGTCTGGACACGCAGAGTGTGAAGAGTCTGGACACACAGAGTGTGAAGAGTCTGGACACGCAGAGTGTGAAGAGTCTGGACACACAGAGTGTGAAGAGTCTGGACACGCAGAGTGTGAAGAGTCTGGGCACGCAGAGTGTGAAGAGTCTGGACACACAGAGTGTGAAGAGTCTGGGCACGCAGAGTGTGAAGAGTCTGGACACGCAGAGTGTGAAGAGTCTGGACACGCAGAGTGTGAAGAGTCTGGACACGCAGAGTGTGAAGAGTCTGGACACACAGAGTGTGAAGAGTCTGGGCACACAGAGTGTGAAGAGTCTGGGCATGCAGAGTGTGAAGAGTCTGGACACACAGAGTGTGAAGAGTCTGGACACGCAGAGTGTGAAGAGTCTGGACACGCAGAGTGTGAAGAGTCTGGACACGCAGAGTGTGAAGAGTCTGGACACGCAGAGTGTGAAGAGTCTGGACACGCAGAGTGTGAAGAGTCTGGACACACAGAGTGTGAAGAGTCTGGGCACACAGAGTGTGAAGAGTCTGGACACACAGAGTGTGAAGAGTCTGGACACACAGAGTGTGGAGAGTCTGGGCACACAGAGTGTGAAGAGTCTGGACACACAGAGTGTGAAGAGTCTGGACACACAGAGTGTGAAGAGTCTGGACACGCAGAGTGTGAAGAGTCTGGACACACAGAGTGTGAAGAGTCTGGGCACACAGAGTGTGAAGAGTCTGGACACACAGAGTGTGAAGAGTCTGGACACACAGAGTGTGAAGAGTCTGGGCACGCAGAGTGTGAAGAGTCTGGACACACAGAGTGTGAAGAGTCTGGGCACGCAGAGTGTGAAGAGTCTGGACACACAGAGTGTGAAGAGTCTGGACACACAGAGTGTGAAGAGTCTGGGCACGCAGAGTGTGAAGAGTCTGGACACACAGAGTGTGAAGAGTCTGGGCATGCAGAGTGTGAAGAGTCTGGACACACAGAGTGTGAAGAGTCTGGACACGCAGAGTGAGAAGAGTCTGGGCACACAGAGTGTGAAGAGTCTGGACACACAGAGTGTGAAGAGTCTGGGCACGCAGAGTGAGAAGAGTCTGGGCACGCAGAGTGTGAAGAGTCTGGACACACAGAGTGTGAAGAGTCTGGGCACGCAGAGTGTGAAGAGTCTGGACACGCAGAGTGAGAAGAGTCTGGGCACACAGAGTGTGAAGAGTCTGGACACGCAGAGTGTGAAGAGTCTGGACACACAGAGTGTGAAGAGTCTGGACACACAGAGTGTGAAGAGTCTGGACACGCAGAGTGTGAAGAGTCTGGGCACGCAGAGTGTGAAGAGTCTGGACACGCAGAGTGTGAAGAGTCTGGGCACGCAGAGTGTGAAGAGTCTGGACACGCAGAGTGTGAAGAGTCTGGGCACGCAGAGTGTGAAGAGTCTGGGCACGCAGAGTGTGAAGAGTCTGGGCACGCAGAGTGTGAAGAGTCTGGGCACGCAGAGTGTGAAGAGTCTGGGCACGCAGAGTGTGAAGAGTCTGGGCACGCAGAGTGTGAAGAGTCTGGGCACACAGAGTGTGAAGAGTCTGGACACACAGAGTGTGAAGAGTCTGGACACGCAGAGTGTGAAGAGTCTGGACACGCAGAGTGTGAAGAGTCTGGACACACAGAGTGTGAAGAGTCTGGACACACAGAGTGTGAAGAGTCTGGACACACAGAGTGTGAAGAGTCTGGACACGCAGAGTGTGAAGAGTCTGGACACGCAGAGTGTGAAGAGTCTGGACACGCAGAGTGTGAAGAGTCTGGACACGCAGAGTGTGAAGAGTCTGGACACGCAGAGTGTGAAGAGTCTGGACACGCAGAGTGTGAAGAGTCTGGACACGCAGAGTGCGAAGAGTCTGGACACGCAGAGTGTGAAGAGTCTGGACACACAGAGTGTGAAGAGTCTGGGCACACAGAGTGTGAAGAGAAGAGTCTGGACACGCAGAGTGTGAAGAGTCTGGACACGCAGAGTGTGAAGAGTCTGGACACACAGAGTGTGAAGAGTCTGGACACACAGAGTGTGAAGAGTCTGGACACACAGAGTGTGAAGAGTCTGGACACGCAGAGTGTGAAGAGTCTGGACACACAGAGTGTGAAGAGTCTGGACACGCAGAGTGTGAAGAGTCTGGACACGCAGAGTGTGAAGAGTCTGGGCATGCAGAGTGTGAAGAGTCTGGGCATGCAGAGTGTGAAGAGTCTGGGCACACAGAGTGTGAAGAGTCTGGGCATGCAGAGTGTGAAGAGTCTGGGCATGCAGAGTGTGAAGAGTCTGGACACGCAGAGTGTGAAGCCACGCGACATGACAAACAAATCACTCTGGCTTGACTGACGAGCCACTGAATCACCCTGACAGGCTGTTCAGGACATCTGACTGTCTTCAGCATCCTTCATCTGACTCACTGCAGGCGAACGACAGGTCAACAACAACAAACCGGAGGGGGAGGGGGGGGGGGGGGCGTATTGTGACTTTTTTTTGTATTGCGATTTATTACATTCTGAAATATCGCCCCTTCCCTAGAAACCGTTAACATCAGTTATGGCAAGTTGTAAGCAGATGTGTTTCAAGCCGATAAGCAGGCGAGCCAAATCCTGACTTTCAGCAGCGTGCTTCAGACAGATAACCCAGAAGCACATTTTATAATAAATTGGGTCATTTGTGCCAGAAGTTAAAGTGCTGCCAGCCAAACGCTGCACTGCTCTGCCCGGCCCTCTCCACCGGGCTCTGCGCCATCAGCACTGATAAACTACTGTCCTGCTTCATTATCAGCCGCCCGGAGAGAGAGAGGGCCTGCCTGGACTTCCCCTCTATCTCCACAATATAAGATTGTGAGCAGGGAGGACTCATCTGTAAGTGTGGAGTGCGTCTATCTGGAGGAAGCAGGTTATCTGGAGAGAGCGAGAGCCCCCTGCCACACCGCCAGATAAGCCACCCGTAGCTTATCCTCATGCAGGAGAGGAGAGGAGAGGAGAGGCGCAACGTGTCACTTCTATCAAGTGCCACTGAAACTAGGCGCCATGCCGCTGCACAGAAGCCCCTCCTTCATTATTCTGATTCAATGAGCACATGGCCGGAGAGTAGATTAAATCTGGCACACGCGATGATTGTGTAATTA
>NW_028150241.1:0-5000 GCF_964638095.1 Poromitra crassiceps | reverse complement strand
TTAACGCCCGGGCTAATAATTGGTATTTTACGGTAATCGCAGTTTTGTGAAATTCAATCAAACAGGCAGAACAGTCACTTTAACCATTTATTTTTGGCATCAGTGAGAGATCAGACATCTAAACAATATAGTTCTGAATGCCCTCTCCTTCAAACTCCTCCCTCCGTGGGCGTGTCTGGTGGCTTTCAGCAGCGTTTGTCACAAGCGAGTTTCTACTGCCTGTCTGAGCAGTGAGCAGCCTCCCTCCCTGGGAGTGTGGATGGGGCTCACTCGTTTCTTGGGTTTGAGGAGCTTTGATGAAGCTTTGTGCGATTCTAGGCTTTATGCTGCGTGTTTCAAAGTGTGTTTTCCACCCAGTCTATTTTGGAACCCCCCACCATTGTGCGCCCGTGTGCACCAGCGTGAAAGCGTTTTCGCCTACAGTATGAGAATGAGGCTCGTTCGTTTCTGGGTTTTCGGTTGAGAAACCCCAAGAAACGGGGTTTCTTTTGCGATTCTGGTCCTTATTTATGCTGCGTGTTTCAAAGTGTGTTGCACCCATAATCTATTATGCAAATTTGCAATCCCCCACCACCAGCAATCAGCGCGAAAGCGAAAGCGTTTTCGCCAATCCATTTTACAGTATGAGAATGGTTTCATCGCGCGTTCCCCTGCAGTTTTGGCTCGACTTTTTCTAGTCTGGAGAGCACGGTCGCCACTTAGTGGGTCGGTGGAATGGGTTGTACACGTTCGGTGGCTCCAATATTTTTATAGGAGACGTGGGGGGCGTTGATCCACGTCCCACCGTCAAATTTTTTTTTTTTTTTTTGACGACTCAACTCGTCATTGGCAGTCAACCGTTGGATTTTTTTGACGACTCAACTCGTCATTGGCAGTGAACGTGTTAAGTGCTTTTGTGGGACTGTTTGATCACAAGCCACAGACTGTAAATGTCACAAGCAGTTTGTCTGCCAAGCGGACGAGCCTGCAGGGTAGGCCGCGCTACGAGCTAATGCTAACAAAACTCGCTAACAAAAACAACAAACATATCCGCGGCATCATCGCCAGCTTTGGTTTAAACGTAATGCCAGCTTAGAGGTTTCCCTCTGAAAGTGAAAAACAGCAACACACTACACACTGGCAGCAGCCATGTTTGCGTCCCAGCTGTGATGTCACGGGCGTGCGACAACAAAAGCTCCGCTTCCGAGGCAAAAAATAAAGCATGATATTTATCGGCTGATAATTTATCGGAAAAAGGCATTATCGGAATAATAAATAATAACGCAAATGGCCATATCGGCCGATAATTTATCGGTCCGATAATTATCGTGCATCCCTAGGAGAGACAGAGGGAGAGAGATGTAAGGAGAGGAGAGGAGGAGAGAGAGAGATGTAAGGAGAGGAGAGGAGGAGGAGAGAGATGTAAGGAGAGGAGAGGAGGAGAGAGAGAGATGTAAGGAGAGGAGAGGAGGAGAGAGAGAGATGTAAGGAGAGGAGAGAGAGAGATGTAAGGAGAGGAGAGAGAGAGATGTAAGGAGAGGAGAGGAGGAGAGAGAGAGATGTAAGGAGAGGAGAGAGAGAGATGTAAGGAGAGGAGAGGAGGAGAGAGATGTAAGGAGAGGAGAGGAGGAGAGAGATGTAAGGAGAGGAGAGGAGGAGAGAGAGATGTAAGGAGAGGAGAGGAGGAGGAGAGAGAGATGTAAGGAGAGGAGAAGAGGAGAGAGATGTAAGGAGAGGAGAGGAGGAGAGAGAGATGTAAGGAGAGGAGGAGAGGAGGAGAGAGATGTAAGGAGAGGAGAAGAGGAGAGAGAGAGATGTAAGGAGAGGAGAGGAGGAGAGAGAGAGATGTAAGGAGAGGAGAGGAGGAGAGAGAGAGATGTAAGGAGAGGAGAGGAGGAGAGAGATGTAAGGAGAGGAGAGGAGGAGAGAGATGTAAGGAGAGGAGAGGAGGAGAGGAGAGATGTAAGGAGAGGAGAGGGAGGAGAGAGAGATGTAAGGAGAGGAGAGGAGGAGAGAGAGAGATGTAAGGAGAGGAGAGGAGGAGAGAGAGAGATGTAAGGAGAGGAGAGGAGGAGAGAGAGAGATGTAAGGAGAGGAGAGGAGGAGAGAGAGAGATGTAAGGAGAGGAGAGGAGGAGAGAGAGATGTAAGGAGAGGAGAGGAGGAGAGAGAGATGTAAGGAGAAGAGAGGAGGAGAGGAGAGATGTAAGGAGAGGAGAGGAGGAGAGAGAGATGTAAGGAGAGGAGAGGAGGAGAGAGAGAGATGTAAGGAGAGGAGAGGAGGAGAGAGAGAGATGTAAGGAGAGGAGAGGAGAGGAGGAGAGAGATGTAAGGAGAGGAGAGGAGGAGAGAGAGATGTAAGGAGAGGAGAGGAGGAGAGAGAGAGATGTAAGGAGAGGAGAGGAGGAGAGAGAGAGATGTAAGGAGAGGAGAGGAGGAGAGAGAGAGATGTAAGGAGAGGAGAGGAGGAGAGAGAGAGATGTAAGGAGAGGAGAGGAGAGGAGAGAGAGATGTAAGGAGAGGAGAGGAGGAGAGAGAGAGATGTAAGGAGAGGAGAGGAGAGGAGAGAGAGATGTAAGGAGAGGAGAGGAGGAGAGAGAGAGATGTAAGGAGAGGAGAGGAGGAGAGAGAGAGATGTAAGGAGAGGAGAGAGGAGAGAGAGAGATGTAAGGAGAGGAGAGGAGAGAGAGAGAGATGTAAGGAGAGGAGAGGAGGAGAGAGAGAGATGTAAGGAGAGGAGAGGAGGAGAGAGAGAGATGTAAGGAGAGGAGAGAGGAGAGAGAGAGATGTAAGGAGAGGAGAGGAGGAGAGAGAGAGATGTAAGGAGAGGAGAGGAGGAGAGAGAGAGATGTAAGGAGAGGAGAGGAGGAGAGAGAGAGATGTAAGGAGAGGAGAGGAGGAGAGAGAGAGATGTAAGGAGAGGAGAGGAGGAGAGAGAGAGATGTAAGGAGAGGAGAGGAGGAGAGAGAGAGATGTAAGGAGAGGAGAGGAGGAGAGAGAGAGATGTAAGGAGAGGAGGAGAGAGAGAGAGAGATGTAAGGAGAGGAGAGGAGGAGAGAGAGAGATGTAAGGAGAGGAGAAGAGGAGAGAGATGTAAGGAGAGGAGAGGAGGAGAGAGAGAGGTGTAAGGAGAGGAGAGGAGGAGAGAGAGAGATGTAAGGAGAGGAGAGGAGGAGAGAGAGAGATGTAAGGAGAGGAGAGGAGGAGAGAGAGAGATGTAAGGAGAGGAGAAGAGGAGAGAGAGAGATGTAAGGAGAGGAGAGGAGAGAGAGAGAGAGATGTAAGGAGAGGAGAGGAGGAGAGAGAGAGATGTAAGGAGAGGAGAGGAGGAGAGAGAGAGATGTAAGGAGAGGAGAGGAGGAGAGAGATGTAAGGAGAGGAGAGGAGGAGAGAGAGAGATGTAAGGAGAGGAGAAGAGGAGAGAGATGTAAGGAGAGGAGAGGAGGAGAGAGAGAGATGTAAGGAGAGGAGAGGAGGAGAGAGAGAGATGTAAGGAGAGGAGAGGAGGAGAGAGAGAGATGTAAGGAGAGGTGAGGAGGAGAGAGAGAGATGTAAGGAGAGGAGAGGAGGAGAGAGATGTGAGGAGAGGAGAGGAGGTGAGAGAGAGAGATGTAAGGAGAGGAGAGGAGGAGAGAGAGAGATGTTAGGAGAGGAGAGGAGGAGAGAGAGAGATGTAAGGAGAGGAGAGGAGGAGAGAGAGAGAGATGTAAGGAGAGGAGAGGAGGAGAGAGAGAGATGTAAGGAGAGGAGATGAGGAGAGAGAGAGATGTAAGGAGAGGAGAGGAGGAGATGAGAGATGTAAGGAGAGGAGAGGAGGAGAGAGAGAGATGTAAGGAGAGGAGAAGAGAGGAGAGAGAGAGATGTAGGAGAGGAGAGGAGGAGAGAGATGTAAGGAGAGGAGAGGAGGAGAGAGAGAGATGTAAGGAGAGGAGAGGAGGAGAGAGATGTAAGGAGAGGAGAGGAGGAGAGAGAGCGATGTAAGGAGAGGAGAGGAGGAGAGAGAGAGATGTAAGGAGAGGAGAGGAGGAGAGAGAGAGATGTAAGGAGAGGAGAGGAGGAGAGAGAGATGTAAGGAGAGGAGAGGAGGAGAGAGATGTAAGGAGAGGAGAGGAGGAGAGAGAGAGATGTAAGGAGAGGAGAGGAGGAGATGAGAGCGATGTAAGGAGAGGAGAGGAGGAGAGAGAGAGATGTAAGGAGAGGAGAGGAGGAGAGAGAGAGATGTAAGGAGAGGAGAGGAGGAGAGAGAGATGTAAGGAGAGGAGAGGAGGAGAGAGAGAGATGTAAGGAGAGGAGAGGAGGAGAGAGAGAGATGTAAGGAGAGGAGAGGAGGAGAGAGATGTAAGGAGAGGAGAGGAGGAGAGAGAGAGATGTAAGGAGAGGAGAGGAGGAGAGAGATGTAAGGAGAGGAGAGGAGGAGAGAGATGTAAGGAGAGGAGAGGAGGAGAGAGAGAGATGTAAGGAGAGGAGAGGAGGAGAGAGAGAGATGTAAGGAGAGGAGAGGAGGAGAGAGAGAGAGAGATGTAAGGAGACGAGCGACAGAGGGAGAGGAGCGACAGTGGGCGGGGTCAACATGACGGTCACGTATAGGCACTTTGTGCTTGTGGAGGCAGAAATATTGTACAACAATATTACTTTTATTGCGCTGAGTTTTCAGTTATTCCCATCAAGCGAATGAAAGCAAGCGCCAATTGAAGCGTGAGAGGGAGGAAGAGAGAGGGCAGGGAGGAGGTGAAGGAGGTGTGTGTGTGTGTGTGTGTGCGTGCGTACGTGTGCGTGTGTGTGTGTGTGTGTGTGTGTGTGTGCAGATGAGGTGGAATAGGGGAGGAGAGACAGAAGATAGTGTCTTAATTAAAGAGTGCTCTCCCCTATCTGCCGGGATCTGCCTCTAACCTTCAGTGTCACACTGCATTTAAGTCACGGCCAAGAGACAGGAGGAGAGGATCAAGGAGAGAGGAGGGGAGGTGTTAGGAGAGGAGACGTAAAGGAGACTAGACAAGGAGAGTCACGTCTCTGTCACCAACG
>NW_028150242.1:0-14318 GCF_964638095.1 Poromitra crassiceps | reverse complement strand
CCCAATTGTACTTGGTCAATGGTCAATAGGATGATGTTTAAAAAATGATAATCGTCAAATCGATTTTCACTTTAACTAGGGTAAAGTGAACATCACTTCCTGCTTTTCTCCCTGTACCAGCGTGTGAAAAATCTGATGTCAATGTTTCTTTGTCAATATAAAAGATACCTGCAAGCTGAGAAAGTCGCAGTTTGTAGTAAAACTGTGGCACTATAAGTTATTAATCAGAAAGACTACACACAACCAGTCGCATAAGTGACGTCTCTCTGCCAGTCCATTTTTGTTGATGGTGTGACGTATAATGTGCGACACGAGATGTAGTTGATTGACAAAACTAAACCTTACGTTTCAGTTTCAGGACAAACTGTGACTTTCTTGACTTGCATAGTTATCTTTTAAATTGATCAAATTTAACATGTGTACCCGGTGGCACAATTCAAACGGGATCAAAAAGGTAACGTCTGTATCCGTTCACCAGCGTTGTATTTTTTCTGACGCTGGTACAGGGAGAACTTTGGCTCTCTGTTACAGTACGGCGGCTCCCTCTCATGTACGCGTGCTGCTTCCTCGTCCCTTCTCCCCGCTGTAAAGTCTCTCACAAGGCTGTGGCTACTGGCTACTAAAGACAGCAGAGCAACACACTTATTTCAACACCTCCAAAAAAGCACACAGAGTGCGAGTAGCGTGTTGCACTGTGGGCTGCGCAAGATAACGAGAGGCACACACATGCACGCACACAGAGTAAAAGCATAAATTGTGCCACTTATGAGATTTTTTTTTTGCTGTGCAGGGCAACAAATTGTTAGAGAAGTATAATAGTACGTTAAAAAATCAAACCGAAAATCGAATTTTGGGAGAAAATAATCAGATTTTATTTTTAGGACAAATCGAACAGCCCTATTTGAGGGTAGGTAGTAGGGAGGATAGTGAGAGTGACCAGAGCATGTCAAGCTGAACTAGTCTGTAGTGTAGCTGGCAGACTGAGCCATGCTTTAAATGTAAACAGGTACAAACTTAAAACCACTTCCAATGGGAGTGCTTGTCTAAACAGAGATTGGTCTGATGTCCAATGTAAACAACAGGTCTTGGGCAACAAGAACTGAGTCACACTGACAAACAATGGCTAAGTTTACTCTCACAGTTATAATACTAAGTGATTATGTGAAAACTGCAGTTAAGACACGTGCGTCTGGCAAACGCGTGCATCGGAACTATTTTTGCCTCATTTTCAGACTACTGTGATGTAGCTGCAGTATTGGGACAGTAATATATATTTTTACAGTGTTTTACAGTGTTATTGTGTTGGCCTTGGGGCTCTCCATGGATAAAGTGTGGGAAAGTTCCACTCTGACTGTAATTTACGACAGGAAGGGAAATGACTGATGCTGCCTGTGCCCTCGGGGGAGGAGGCGGGATGCTGGCCTGTTAAATCCATAATTAAGTGAATATTAAAAAGACCACTCTTTATTGCTATTGGTAATGTTGGTATTGCGCTATACCAACATTAATCAGATTGTTCTCATAATTAACGTCAGGGCAATGAATAAGAATATTGCCCTGACATGTTTAAACAGTAGATTGGCGGTTGGGAGTGAGGCTATCTGTGGGAGCGGTTTGTTGAGTCAGGTGGGAGAATGCTGGCAGGCAGCACACCCCGTGAAATGCAAAAGGAACAGAACCAGGAAATTCCTGAGATGCATCCTCCTTCCATTTTTCGACTCTTTGTTCTTTAACCTGTTGTTTGCTTTTTCGTTCAAATATTGATTTTCTGTTGAATGCACTCTATGTACTTTCTGTGTATTCATATGATTGAGTGCCTTTTGGCTTGCGTCCAGATAATGAGTTTTAAAGGCCACCTCTCAGTCAGTTTTCTACCTGTAGAAAGCGCTGGCGTTCTATGAGAAACGTACACGAGCGTGCGCCGTATCTACGCACGTAGCCATTTGCGCCAAAGAACTTACAATGATAAGAACCAAAGGCTAATACTAGCTTGTTCCACTACTGCAGCATAATGACTGAGACTGTTATGCAATATTGCTATATAATAGGGGTGTCACGATACACTCAGTTCACGATACGATACGTATCACGATACTGGGTTCACGATAACGATACGATACGATACGATTTTAACAATATTTTTTTAAACTTGAATAATGACAATATATGATTGGAAAAGTAGTATTTTATTTGAAATGCACAAATACAAAACATGCTGTTGTGGGAAATTGTTATTACAATAACAACTAGAAAAAACATGAGATTGGAGATGAGGCTTATCTTGAAATAGAATGAGTTACACCATCACTTAGATTTACTTTGAACTAAAAGGTTTCTCAGCAGTATCAATTCTCATTATGCATCTTCAGTTTTTCTTCAAACTCAAACAACAAGACTTTTCTTAATCTATTTTTTATGCATCTTCAGTTTTTCCTGTCAAGTAAACTGTTTTGCCAGAAACTCAATTGAATGGTTTCTCTCCTGTATAACTTCTCATGTGTCTCTTCAGAGACTTGTTCAACTGAACTACTTTCCACACATTGAACTTCAACAAACAAAGACGTTTCTTAGTCTATTTTTTGAAAAAAAAAAAAAAGATTTTTTTTTTTTTTGCGATATGAGATTTCATCTCAACGATACATATCGTGACGTTTTACTATCGCGAAATTTCGTGGGACGATATATTGTGACACCCCTACTATATAATATCAACAACTAGCCAACATATATGAAAGCTGGTGGGCTTTATGGAAAGAGAGTGACTCGAACTGGTTAACAGTTATTATCGGCAGCGTTTTGAGCCTGGCGAACACTTAGTTGGCAAACATAGCTATACTCAAAAATCAACATTTCTGTGATTAGATAGTGGGAGGTCGACGCCAATTTTGACCCAATCAGAGAATTGTTAACATTTTCTGGGAAACGGAAGGTCATGAGTCTCTACGAATTATGGGTGCGGAGATACGTCCACCCTGCTCTACAGGAGAGAGATAGAGGACAGCGCGGGAGGGTTGGGGATTCCAAGCTACTGACCAAACACTCTATTTCAGTGATTGCTGTCAGAATGCCATTTAACACTTATTTTAACACAAAAACATCACTGAATGCCGCTTTAAACCAATATGAAAACCATCAGAATATAAACTAGAATAGTGCACTCAGTAAGGCTCCGCTATGCCTAACCACAAAAAAACATGAACACCGTTTTCTTCCCTAAAACCTGTAAATCAGGAATAATACAGCTGTGGATGCATTGGGGAAAGGCCCAAAACCACATGTTACGATTCTAACCTGTTGCATATAAATGTTTAAATACTCAAAAAACAGGCCGTGTAGCATGAGGGTTACCATAACCAGCCTATCAATCAATAACTGGGAAAAAGCACCATTATCTGCAAACAATCATATTTATTTGGCAATGATTGGCTTTGTTGTTTTAGCCTCTGAAATGATTCTCAGCAGCTGTCGGCAAGATGTTCCATGCAGCCTGATAGGGCGAAGATAGAAACCACAGGCAAACACAGACAAGTCATTACTTGTTTTGTGTCTATGTAAAACAGCTGCTGAAATGTGTCTGTGTTGGTCCCGTTGTGACTGAGCCCATGTCAGAGGAAGCTGCCGCTTCTGCTGCTGCAACTTGGCTATCGCTCGACTGTTTGGTTCTGAGTTTGAAAGTAGCATCACATGATCTAACTGACATTTACTGTTTGGTGGTTCTGAGTTTTAACTGGTTCTTCTGAGTTTGAACGTAGCATCACATGATATAGCTGACAGTTACTGTTTAGCATAACAGGATCTAGTGCGTCACAGTACTGAGCGAGTACATTCATTTTCACCCGCATTCCCCACTGTGAGCAGCTGGCCTGACGGGTTTGTCCACTCTGACTGGGCGGGGCCAACAGCTCAGACTGTATCTACTGTATGGAGCATTCTGCAGCTACACAGATTATTATTATTATCTGAGTATTATTATTATTAACCATGTGCTATTATTATTTGGTGCACTCCTTTTGTGTTTCCTTTCATAACTTTATCTTATTGTTTTGATGAGTTATGGCTACTAGCTAGAAAGTTAAATTTAGATATAGATGGATGAAGATATATGATATATATATATATATATATATATATATATATATATATATATATATATATATATATATATATATAGTTAACCCAGATCCTTTCCAAAAAATATATATATCATGGAAAAGTTAGTTTCCCCCCATAATTCCTTTCAAAAAGTGAAACTTTCATAGATTATAGATTCATTACACACAAAGTGAAATATTTCTAGCCTTTATTTGTTTCATTTTTCATAATAATTTTTGGCCTACAGCTCCAGAAAACCCCCAAAACAGTACGGTATTTCAAGAAATTAGAATAGTGTGAAGAAAATCAGCAGTTACTTCTCAGTTATGACTGACTTCAGCCTCAGTCCAGTGCCTCTGAATTTCCGCCAAATTTTTGAATCGTCTTTGCTTGACAATCCGCTGAAGCCCACGGTCATCCATGGTATTTCCATATTCAAATTTTTTGGAAAAGATCTGTATATATATATATATAGATGGATGGATGGATGGATAAGATAAGATATAGTTTGTATTGTCCTCTTTATAGGAAATGTGTTTCCACAGCATGTACACATCACTAACATCTGGCAAACACAGAGACATGGGGGCACAGAGCCAGTCACGAAAAAACTCGCCGCATCCTCAACGATGGCTGCAGCTGTTCTCCAAGCATCATTTTGAGACAGTAATTCCTGCAGTCTTTCAAATCAAAGTGGAACAGAACTGAAAGGCTTCTGAGTTGCTGCCAGGCAGAACTATTGTTCATGAAACCAAATCACACTGCACAGCCAATGCTGGAAGTTGGCTGTGCCTAAAACGCCTGTGGAGGTTTGCCTGCTGGACATTTAAAATGGTCTCTATCAAATTGAGTTTTCTCTAGTTGTTGAGATCTCCTCAGGTGTGGCGGAAGCTGCAACACGAGACCAATCCACAGCAAAGACTGTCGTGTGACACAAAAGTAGCCTGGGTAAACCCAGCCTCCACGTGACCTCTATCTATTGGCTCATTTCCACCACATTTTACAGCCCTGCACAGCCCGTCACCACTCGGCTCTATTTGTTTCGACCCGATGGATGTTTTGTTTCCACCGCTGCTGATCTGCCCCCGCCCACACCTGGTCGTCATAGCGACCGCATATCTGCCCTCCGCCCATAACCGAAGTAGGCTATAACATATAACGTTAAAATTACATCCATACACAGAATTTTTAAACTGTTTATGAAATACTGGTGCCTCTAAATGACCTACAGTGTACATGGGCAAATGTGACAATCGGCCAGGAGAATGGATATCACTTTGTTGTTAGTCAAACTCACATGCATGCACTGCGCGAGGGACGGGGGTTGCGCTACAGAGTGAAGCCTCTACCCCGGCGGCCTCTCACCAGGCAAGACCGCGGCTTCACTTACCCCCGCCTGCGGCCTAGCGCAGCCGACGCTGCACACAACTACAGGAGCTTCCTGAGCAGCGGACTTGTTCTCTCTCAAAACAATTGAAAACCACCGCCATGTCAAAGCTGAGTAAGGAGATCGATTTTATTTCACCAGAGGCGAAGGCAGCAACACAAAAGACTGATGGAAATAACATAACAGAAGAGAAGGTAAGCCCCACTAAACTGGTATGCATTGACAGTCAGTAGATGGAGTAAACACGATTCTGCCTGACCAATCAGTCGTCTGCAGTGTTTTCACGTCACCGTATGAACCCGGGTTCACAGCTCTAGAACCTCAACAGAGCAGGGACCAAAAGCAGCACGACTCAACCCGGGCTGTCCACGTTTTTGATCGGTGGAATGAGACAAAAAAGCGAGACGAGCTGGGTGGGGCCGCGTTGATACCAGCGGTGGAAATGGGCCATATGTGCTATCAGTCACACTAGCTCAGCCTCCAGACTCTTGTGACCTGATAGCACATAGATAGAGGTCACGTGGAGGCTGGGTTTACCCAGGCTAACACAAAAGTGCTAACATCATGTTTTCTGCATGCATCAACATGGGGAAATGTGTGTGTGTGACTCTTCAAGACCGAGTCACCCTTCCCCAAAGTGGTTGTTGTTAGATGTTGTTTGTTTGCAACCTATATTACTCACTGTCTTCTTCTTCTCTCTCCTTTGTGTCCTTCCTTGCCACTCCTCTCTTTTCCTCCCTGGTTATTGTTGATTTTCTCTCCTCACTCTGCTTCCCTTGCTCATGCCGCCACCTCCTTTGCATGTCAGGCATTTCTGCCCCAATGGCTGTGGTCGCTGGAGGAGTTGGGACCCGCCCCTTGCTTGCTCTCGGCCAATAGCGGGATCCGTTGGCTGAGGGGGTCCTACTGGTAATATGGGCTTCTTTCTTTTCTCTTTCTGTCTGTTTTCTACTTCTTTCTTGGGCTTGAAAGCACGTTTTTCGCCAGCTTAATTTAGACCAGGGAGACTTGCTGTCTCACCAAATCATTTTTTTTTCTCAATGTATTCTTTGTTTTCTAATGTGTCCTTTCTTCAAATCTAGGACGTTTCCGTAAGACAGCAAAACTTGTGGTACACACTTTAAAAACTCTTGCAGTGCGAGCTCGCTCATATTAACCCTGGTTTGATTGCTTTTCTACTAATTAAAGAGTGCTTCTGAAATGCACATGTTTTGAACCTGCATGAAAACCAAATATGTCGGCCCAAGCCTCGGGTACACCACACATGCCCGCACGTTCTCCTGCCTTTGCCATTGCTGTCTCATGGCCGTCAGACTGCTTCCTGTGTCGCGTCGAACGGAAAATATTTGTGTCTCATCATTCTTTTAATAGCAGCGGGTGACATCATCTGTGTGGTGACATCATGTGAAGCCAAAACACTTCCACGTAGTCGTCGTCATATACGTTTACCGCGTCATGCGGTGTTTAGGGTGTGGTTTGGGGGGGGTCATATCTCTTTATTGTTAATATTAGACAGTTAGGGTCTTTAATGGCACCGTCAGACAAAGAGGCTTTTCATGTCTAGCAGCAGATAATCCCGGCGAAAGGAGAGACGCAGGTGAAGCCATTATGTCCACCCTGAAAGAATGAAAGAAAGAAAGCCCCCTCGCCCAGATTGACACAGAACACATCCTCTTTTTTGTTGTACTTTGCTGTGCTCCGGTGACACTTAAGGACATGCACTCAGGATGATGCCCCCTGTGTTCATTCAGCCTGGGCTGGGGAGGGAAAGGGATAGGGAGGAGGAGACAGAGCCAGCATTGAAGGATGAGCTCTGATTCTTCTCTCTGACAGGCCCAAGAACAGTATTAAGTACCAATCTAAGTCATTTGCCCCTTCTGTGAACGTCCTAGAGGGCCTATCGGTTGGTTTTTCTCATCAGCTAGCCACCCCCCCCCCCCCCCCCCCCACACACACACACACACACACACACACACACACACCATCCACATTCTGGGAAGACCCGCCCCTACTCTGCCTCTGATTGGCTCTGCCTCTGACATTCTTCTTCGCTGAATGCGGATGGGGGCAGGGGTGGGGGGTGGTCTAGGCTAAGGTATGTGTGAAACCGTGCGCTGTACTCCTCCTGGAGCAACATCATACCGGTAATTCAGAATGAAGAGAACTGTTGATTAGAGAAGTGTTTCCCCTAGAAAATTGTTCAGGCCTGGAGGGATTTCGAAACATAGCCCCGACCGCAACGGTGGGGGCCCTCGCTTGCGACGCTCAACTTTTAGCTAACCTGTTCACAGTGGCATCCCAAGTATCATCATACTATTATGGGATGCGATGCGATGCGAACAGTTTTATTACAGTATTATGGGATGTGCGTTTCCCAGGCAACGACACACGTTGACACGTTTTGGAACAGCGCTGCACGCTGGCACAATGCTCCTAAAAGCAAAATGCTCATTGTTTTGAATGATTTGGCATCTTCTATTACTGTCAATACTGTCAACACCAGTATTGCTGTATTGTAATAATATGCCATAAAGGTTTATTGAAATTTTGTGGAAAGCAGATTTTTTTTTTGGGCAATATTTTTTCTGGCTTGGCGGGGGTGCCATTGGCCTGGCCGGCCCGCCAGGCCTGTAGAATGGTAGGGGAAACGCGCTGAATGCGGATGGGGGCAGGGGTGGGGGGTGGGCTAAGGTATGTGTGAAACCGTGCACTGTACTCCTCCTCGAGCAACATCATACCGGTAATGCAGAATGAAGAGAACTGTTGATTAGGGGATAGGCGAAATAATATCACCATGTTTCAGGGTATTTCTGCGATAATGATATTCTTGACGATAACATGCTTGTTTTTGCTGTGCGCACGGCACACCGTTGCACAGCGTAACGGTGTGCCGTCATTACATCAACAAGTCGTTATTGCCATTATCACAATGTGATATTTTGACGATATGAATATGAATTGTAACGATATATCAATAACTAATATGATATGGAAGGGTTAAAAGGAAAAAAAGCTGTTTGCAATCATTTACATAATGTGTTAAGAAATTACCGATGTGCATGGGAACGAAAAACAACACCTACATAAAATTTATTATTGCATTTTGGGTACACCTAAATTATGAGCTGGTGCACCAGTTAGGCACACTAGTGCAACCAATATAAAAAGTTAGTCTGGAGCCCTACTACTGATATTTTACGTGCTTTTGTGATATCGAACTCCATTGAAGCTGCTGGGAATATCTGGAAATGTCACCTTGTCTACGATTGGCCGGTTATAATGTTGCCTTGTCTACGATTGGCCGGTTATCCTCCAAGAAAAACACATCAAACAAACAAATGGACCCAGGAATGTTGTTAGTGTTGTAGAGTGGGCACGTCCCTGCTGCTCAAACCCAGCCCAGACAGTGACAGTCAGTCAAACCAAACCTCTCTAACAGCCAGCCAACACCCTGAGGGCACTGAAGACTGAATGAAGATTATTGTCATGTAGCATTTATACTGCAGATTTTTTTAAAGCTTTTGTGCCCTGTCTCTTCAGTCATAAAAAGATTCCAATGTGCTAATTGCGGGTTATATAATATTTATGATAACATATGTATGATCCCAAATGCTTGGAGGAGTTTTGAAGTATAAAAAAGACCTGAGGCTATATTCAGTTATAACTGAATTGTCTGCTGCCTGCGGTGTTGTAAAATCTTTTGTTGTCAAAATAACCTCTTCAGAAGCCGCCGTCCGACTGCAAACACAGTTTAGGGATAAACTGCTGTGTGAGCTGAGCTTTACTGCATCCTGGCCTCATGAAGGTTTGCTGAAACCTGTTATCTGAGGTGATTTAAGGCTCTCGCATAAAGACCACCAGAGGAAATGACAGCGTACTGGATTTGAAAAGCTTTACCCAGACTTTATTAGGTCAGCATGTGAATATATGAGTCTTGTAAGGCTATAGGGTTATACCAGCGAGTGACTACGAAGACATGTATGGCCTTGTTTGGAATTATGAAAATACCCTGCTGATGTTACATGAAAACTTGTGACTCCAGTTATAGTGTTCTTGCTCATACTGAAGGATTTCATGGTTCTTTATGGAGACGTCCCATGGTCTAATGGAATTAAGCCCTTCAAATGTGTAATGGGGAGATGTATAGCAGCGGTTGAAACACTCATTGTCTCCATGCTGCTTCTGTTTGCATAGGGATTTACGGGATTGTAGGTAAAGAGATCATTTTCCACACTGAAATCTCTTGTCTGAGCTTTTAAACTGAGGTCTCATGGTACGGTATGTGATAGGCAAACAGGAGTTTTACTTGGATTTTGAGACTGTAAAAGATTTGTTTGCATTGGTAAAGTCTATCAACAACTCAACCTTAAAGTTTAGAGAAACATTTGAATATAGATAAAATGTAGATGATCTGTTGGCTTCTGGATTGTATTTTGAATCCACTTTTTCGGGCCCGTCTTTTGCTTGGAGCAGGACGGGGACGAGATCTTCAACCGAGCCAAGCTTCTCAACGTGGGCTACGCCGAAGCGCTGAAGGAGTACGACTACGACTGCTTTGTCTTCAGCGACGTGGACCTCATCCCCATGGACGACCGCAACACCTACAAGTGTTTCAGTCAGCCGCGCCATCTCTCCGTCTCCATGGACAAGTTTGGCTTCAGGTAAGATCTCTCCGTGTTCCCTTTAGGTTTTCCTCTTGTCTCTTCTGGCACCTGTGCCAGTGGCTACATAGAGACACTGCGGAGCGCGTCATCATTCAGAAGCCACGCCCAAAACGGGGGAAAACAGAAACCCCCCCCCTCCAATCCTGGCGTTCTCCTATGTCGCGTGCATGGTTGCGTGTTGCACCAAAAGATCGTATATACGGAAGATGAACACTCCAACTTCCTTCCTTGACAGCTAGATCCACATTTTTCTTCGCCAATTCTCAATGGCTTCCTTGTTTTGCTCAGGAGTACAAAAAAACTTTAACTGGCGATTTTGTACATTTGTTGTGTGCGCAGCCCACCACACAACAGCTTTTTAGCTATGTTTAATTCAAGGAAAATGATGCAGATCTATGGGAGTGAACGGAGCGATTTCCCCCGTGATGGGCGTGACCTATTTCATGCAGTGTCTCTATGGGTAGAAGTATGTGTGTTATCTTGTCCATATACAATGCTGCACAGTGTGTCCTCCAAATAAGTTTTCTTGGTACACGATAGAGGAATTGGTGTTGGGCAGCTCATCTTATTTATTTATCTATCTATCCAGTTATTTGTTCATTTAGCCGTTATTTGAATCCGATTGTCCTTTTGAGATGAAGAACCTGCTCAAGGGAGACCTGAATCATGACAAAATACACAAGCTGCACACAAACACTATGCGGCGATGCACATAAACAATAATAATGTGTCACTCATGTTCTCTTCGGGGTTTCAGCATGGGGCCTAAGGGCTTTCATTCCCCATTCATTGTCCCATTGACGTTTCATAAAATCCTTTACTTGGGGGCGGTGGGGGGGGGGGGGGGGGGTAATATTGTTATTTTTGGTCTGAGTGAAATGTTCTATGGTCTCTTGTGATTCGGAATATTGCTGAATCGCTTGGCTTATACAAAACTTCAATGGGAAGATGAATGGGGGATTTGTTTTCTTATGCCCCATGGGATATCTCGTGATGGCAAGTCTTTGGCACCCTACAGTATACGGTTAAAATCACATCAAGCTAAGTACGAATTCAAAATGGATTATATGGGCGCTCAAAAAGCTTTAGTACAAAAAAAAAGAAAAAAAATACAGTAGTACAATAGCAAGCCAGTAGGATCAGGCTGACTTTCAGACTCGGTAATGGTATCACCCAACACTAATACCCGGTGGGTGGGCGGGTGGGTGCAATTACACTGTACACCCAGTATAATTCTATTGGTTAACATGAGCATTAATTGCCTGTTAATGCCCAGCTTGTCAGACCTTTTTCTTGACTTTGAAACTGTAAATGGTTTAACATTTGCATTGTGCTACTGTTAACATATAGACCTACATTTTGATTTGGGTTGGAATCTGATGGTGGTATAGAGATTTTATCTCAATAAGTTATGTTTCTCTCTCTCTCTCTCTCGCTCTCTCTCCACACACACACTCTCTCTCTCTCTCTCACACACACACACACACACACACACACACACACACACACACACACTCTCTCTCTCTCACTCACACACACACACACACACACACACACACACACACACACACACAATACGTATACACTCGTAGCTCATCTATTCAACAAATTCATGAAATGGGACTTAGTTCCCATAATGAATGCAGTCATAGGGGACTCTGTTGTTAAAGGTTTTATTCTTCTCTGTGCTCTCTGTCTTAGTTTTCACAGACTGGGGTAGTTCTTTTTTGCTTGCCCTTTTCTTTTCTTCTTCGTCTTTCATTTAATCTTTTTAGCCCAAGTGGAGTTTCAGTTTGCACACCACCCTGCCTGCCGCCTAGCTCGCTATTTAGGGGGCGGGATGCAGGCACGCTACAGGCTAAATCACATAAAGTGCAGCGGCGTGTTGGATTACGCTCTCAGGGTGGTTAATGCTGATGTGACAGTCAGCCGCTGGCCACAGTGCCCCGTCCACTGGAGTGCCGGGGGTTTGAGACCGGATTACCACCAGCTACAGTAGGGAGCCTGTGGCAACAATGTGCGCGGCTTGGTTTACACACAGAACAAAACCAGTTAACCCTGCCTGATCCTGTTCTGATGGGTTAGCTTACAATTTTAGCATTGCAAGAAAAGGTCAGGTTTGGGGAGTGTCAAGTCAGAAACACATGTTTTGTTGTTGTTTCTGTGAATAATCCCAGCCCGCATTCCTCTGTGTTCCTGCCTTAGATCAGACAAGCATCGCTACAAGGCAACAAATCCAAGAGAGATGTGAGAATGGCGGATATCCAAAACACATTAGAGCAAAGACTTCAGAGTAAGAGAGCTTAATCCCTTATTAATTAATGGACAACATTACACCTGACTGCCACATGACCGGGCCCTGGTGGACATTTTGCACTTAAAGGGACAGCTCACCCTAAAATCAAAAATACATATTTTTCCTCTCACCTGTAGTGCTAGTTATCCATCTAGATTGTTTTGGGATAGTTGCCTCGGTTTCCGAGATATTGGCTGTAGAGATGTCTGCCTTCTCTCCAATACAGTGGAACTGGATGGCACTCGGCTTATGGTGCTCAAAGTGCCCAATTTTTGTGTGTGGAAAAACTCAACAGCAGTGTCTCTTTCCAGAAATCATGACCCGGTTACTCAAGATAATCCACAGACCTTGTTGTGAGCAGTTTAATGTAGGAACTACTTTCGACCAAACTACACTCACTAGCTGCTAGCTCGTTCCTACATGAAACTAGCAACAGCTAGCTAGCGGGTGTAGTTCGTTCATTCAGCGTTGTTGATGCTCCACCACAGCAAGCAGCACACACCACCTCCACCACTGCAAGAGAAAACCTGACATCATAATGATGTTACAATTACCTTTTACTTCCTTCTAAACCTGCAACTGTGGGACCATAACACAGACAGAAAGTTTAACCAAAACAAAAATGTTCCCAAAGCTGAGCCAGCCCCCCGTGACATCAAATCACAGACGAAACATCGAATCACAGAGGAAGAAAAGATAAGGCACAACTAGCCAATGGAAGAGTCGGAGGTGTGACATTCCAACAACCGGAGCTGGTCATGCTCTCTGAGATAAGTGCTCGGCCGGCCTTCACCTGATTTGACTGAGTGCTGTGAATACCTCTGGGCTTAAAGAGCTTCTCACATCAGCTTCAGCAGCACGGACACCTGGGTGATAAGCTGTTGATGGCAGATGCAGGTTTAGACACGATTAGTCTGGACTTCAGAGGAGCCAGGTGCATGATGGGATGGTTGCCCTGTCAGCTGGGAAGAACTGTGCATGGGAAGTGAATGGGAGATATTAGGTGCTTTCGGGACCAAACAGTTCTGACCTGGGACTCCCTGAGACAAACTGCCCTGAGAACGACATACCTTCAATGTTTTTTTTTTTTTGCATTTGCACCACCAATAGGAACACAGAAGTGACGTAAGCCGGCTGCAGGCTATTAGCTTCACAGAGCAGCAAGTTTAGACTTCATGAGGGATTGATACTACTCTGGCTAACAATTAACTAGCTAACGTTAGCTTGCAAAAATAAAGACAAGTTAACATTAGTGATGATACCGCATCAGGGCATTTCTAGAAGTTCGACCAATCGATCACTCAAGGTTCGTCCTGTGCGGGGAAGAGTACTTACTATGAAGTAGGAGCAAAAAAAAGTCCCTCAAATGCCGTTCTAAGAACTATGATTGTTCCCAGTTCCTGTGAAATGGCAATTGCCATTTCACACGCTGAAGGACTGCTGACTCCTTCAGCAAAACACTAATGAAGGTTTCCAACTTCCATGATTGGAAGTTGGAAACCCTCCATTACTGTTTAGCTTGCACCTGTGTTTACCCTGCCTTCTTGACACAAAATGCCCCCATGAAAACTAAGGGTCTGTGGCTTTTATTATCATTGCTTTCAATGGGTAGTTTTAGTGTCCCATGATCGTCTAAACATGGTTTCAGAGGCAAATCCTGGGTGAAACACTAAATACCATGCCATACCTTTGCACTGAATTTTTTTAAATATTCACGACACGCATAAAATATTGGTTATTGGCAGCTTAAAGTTTATTCTTAAAACCTGTAACTGAGACGAGAGAAGTCTTGGACAGAGACTAGAGGGAGTGTCTTCAGGGATTTTTTTAGGCGAGAAGAGTTGAACCAGTTGAGTTGGTCAAATGGGTCCAAACCATG
>NW_028150243.1:12500-14343 GCF_964638095.1 Poromitra crassiceps | reverse complement strand
GAGAGAGAGAGAGAGGAGAGACTGCACAGCAGGAAGAATATCCAATATCAAATCAGTTTGACATGTAGCATCTTCTCTATCTTGGTCAATTCTGACATAATAACTGTGGGGACCATATGAAATCCTTTCTTTCTTCATTTTGATTTTAATGTAGTAGTTACCATTGATATTTTTTTTGCTTTTTTTTAATGAGTTGTCTCTCTCACTCAGCTTCTTCCACATGTTTCTCAAAGTGAAAACCAAGTTGTGAGGTGATCTCAGGGGTCGCACGCATCACCAACCCCCCCCCCCCCCACCCCCCCACGCATCACCAACCCCCCGACCCCCCCCACCCCCCCACGCATCACCAACCCCCCCACGCATCACCAACCCCCCCCCCACCCCCCCCACGCATCACCAACCCCCCCCCCACCCCCCCACGCATCACCAACCCCCCCACGCATCACCAACCCCCCCCCCACCCCCCCACCCCCCGTCTCAAAACACCCCAATCCTGTCAGCTTATAATCGGCTTTAAATCTTTAAAAGTCCCTGGAACCAGAAATATTTTATTATTATTTAACGCCATTTTGAGTTCATCACATCACAGGACCCTATGTTAATAAGCCACCAGCCAAATTTGAACGATGATGAACGTCGCAAAGTATATAAATTTAGGTTTGACAGCCATGGCAAAAGTAATGAGAATCAATTATTTTTTAGAGTGTATTTTCTCCCGCGGACTGTGTGGGCGTGTCCCGTCTGCAGCAGGGAAAATTCTCTGTCTCTCTCTCTCTCGAAGGAGAAGAGAGAAAGAGAGAGATGGTGGGTGTGTGTGTGTGTGTGTGTGTGTGTGTGTGTGTGTGTGTGTGTGTGTGTGTGTGTGTGTTCGCGCGTTGCCCCGCTCATAGCGTACTGACTGACGGTCATCTGTCTATCTATCTTATCTGTCTGCACGCGCGCACACACACACCACACACACAGCACACAGCAGCGCTGTGCCCTCGCAGGCAGAGTAGAGAGCTTTCCCTCTCAAGGTTCCTACCACACCGCCGACGAGTAACGATAGAAGAAGATAGAAGTAGCGATAAACTCGCAGATAGACAGATAGACAGATGGATAGACAGATAGACAGATAGATAGATAGATGTTGGTTCTTAACACATTCACTGCCAGCAGTTTTTTTTTTACTGTAGGTAGGTTCTGCCAAGGTTTTTTTTTGAGGATTCTGGCTCATCTTTCAAGAGCCGAGGATTATTTTCTGCTAAGATTTGTGAACACAAAATATCTCAAAAGAACTCATAGAATGTGTGCTTTCTCTGTCTAAAAGAGTTAGTTTGTAGAGTTAGTAGTTATGTAGGCATTAGCAGTTGAATACAGCATGGTTTCAGCGTCTGAAAATTTAAGCTGAGATAAATGGCTTTTTGTGAAATTCGATAGAACAGTCACTTTAACCATTTATTTTTGGCGTAAGACGTCAGACATCTAAACAATAGTTTTGAACAGTAATTTCCTCCATAGCAGCCAGGGAAACCCCCCTCTCCTTCAAACTCCTCCCTCCGTGTGTATTCTCCTCCTCCCTCCGTGGCTGCAGCGGTACAAGCGAGGCTCTGCCTGTCTGTGCTGCCTGGCTGCTTGGCGGCTGCTCTTTGGGCGAGTCTGCATGGGGCTCGTTCGTTTCGGTTGTGAGCTCAGCTGGAATGAAGCTGCGTGCGATTGTGGGCTCTCTGCCGGTGTTTCAAAGTGTGTTGCACCCATAATCTATTATGCAAATTTGCAATCCCCCACCGCCAGCTCCCAAGCGCGAAAGCGAAAGCGTTTTCGCCAATCCATTTTACAGTATGAGAATGGTTTCCTCGCGCGT
>NW_028150243.1:2500-7500 GCF_964638095.1 Poromitra crassiceps | reverse complement strand
ATGTGTGTGTAACGTAACGTAACAGACACACTGCAGTTATCTGTCTATCTCAATGTGTTGACTTAACTGAGATGTGTGTGTAACGTAACGTAACAGACACACTGCAGTTAGCTGTCTATCTCAATGTGTTGACTTAACTGAGATGTGTGTGTAACGTAACGTAACGTTAGACACACTGCAGTTATCTGTCTATCTCAATGTGTTGACTTAACTGAGATGTGTGTGTAACGTAACGTAACGTAATGTTAGACACACTGCAGTTATCCGTCTGTCTCTTGAAGCTTTGTGTGTCCGCCTGCTTAATACGCCGTGTGGAAACAAAGCCAAACAGACACAGCTTCATTCAGTTCCTCTCGTTGCGGCTGCAGGTTGCGCGGCGCCCGGCAGTTTAAACTGACGGACTGTTGTGAGAACAAAACCCTCGGTGTAGCCGAGCCTCTGCGGTTATATAACCGTGACGTGAGAAAATGAAATAAAAATTAAAATGCGGCACGGTGGATCAGTGGGTAGCGCTGTTGTTGCCTCACAGCAAGAAGGTCCTGGGTTCGAATCCCGGTCCGTCCCCGGTCCTTTCTCTGTGTGGAGATTGCATGTCCTCCCCGGGCGCTGCACTGCAGCTGCCCACTGCTCCTATAGGAAGGTTCCTCGTAGAGGATGGGTCAAATGCAGAGGATACATTTCCCCATGGGGATAAATAAAGGATAACTTAACTTAACTTGACTTAATTGTGCTTTCATTGATTTTAGTTTTTATTGTCAACCCTCTCAGCCAAATTAAACTTTCCCAGAGTACAATGAAGTGATTCAACTAAATTGAACTGAAGTGAATTGAATGGAAGGGAAAGTGGCCTGACAAAGCTGCATCATATTAACTACATTTAGGATCTAATCCTGATTATTGTGGGAAATATCTGATTATTTGCCACATTTACATTTACATACAAGAAATAACAGACTGTGTCTACTTTGTATTTGTTCTGCTGGTCTCTTTTCATCCAAACATTAAACTTGAGGTTCCTTCGTTCTTATCGTTTCGTTAGATTACCTAATTATTTTTGTTGTCGTCGTCGTGATTTTATTTTGAAGGCAAAGTCACTAAACCGGAAGAGAAGTGAAACCGCTGCTAGCTGCTGCGTGCAGAGATAACAGAGATGTTCCAGCTCAGGCCGTCAGGGTGACAGAAATAGGTTCTTTATGGAAAAAGTGATGTTTTATTAACAACAACATCAGTCACATGAGACACAATGAGAAGATAAGCAGGAACATTGTGGGGAGATGAGCGGACAGTGCTGCCACTAAAACTTTCATCTACAATTGCCAAAGCACCCTCCACACTTCTCAACGACAAAAGAGACAGACAATGGCACCGAAAACAAAACAAAAACTAAAGTACGACCCTAAATCACAGAGATGCCGATTCGCGCGGGACTAATATTATCAGAGGACCTCTGTGTTTGGTGAAATATGGTAAGTCATTTGTGGTGGAATTATTACGTGGAAAATTACGATTCGCCCTGGATTAAGATCACAGAGAACCTCCACAATTATTACAAATCACCAGAGGTCCCCAGAGAATATACTTATCCCATGAGAATAGGGCTTTAAAAAGGTCACGCAATATTAGGATAGCCTATTCAATAATGATTGCATTTAGGTCACACAAGATGAGGCTATTTAATATGCTGTTCATTTATTTCTTTATTTATTTGGCATATTTCCAACCGGCCACTGTGGCCGTTGGCGTTTCAATCTACCGGCTCACTGCACGTGATACCGGCCAAAAGCCGGCAATTGCCGGCTAACGGAATCCCTGATCTGGTATTACATTACATTACATTTCAGACAAGCGCCTGTGAATTCCACTGCGGGCTCCAAAATCTGGGGAATTTGGGGGCCATTTCTGAGACTCAGCATGCAAGGCAGCATGTATCAAAGTCGACGCAGCGCTTCACGGAGAAATGAATCAACCCTGAAGCTTGCATTCCGGGTCGTTCCGTTTGATTGACCGGTCAGTTCTGTTCTGTTCTGTTCTGTTCTGTTCTGTTCTGTTCTGTTCTGTTCTAACCATTGGTTCTAACTGCCACTTTTCTGTTTGAAAGGCATGATGACTGCTCGCTCAGCTTGCAGATGTGCTCAGCTTGTCAGTCTTGATGTTCAGATTTAGCACCTAATCTACGTGATCAAATACTCAATAGAGACTTGACATTAGACAATGTGGGGTTTGGCATAACCTTCGTTATTTCGAATCCCACATAGGTTACGCCAAACCCCACATAGGTTGCGCTAAAACCACCACCGCAAAGCGTCCTCCTGTACTTGGCCAGTCGGCAGGAAAGTATCGCGGGACTTCACGAGACTTGGTGACCGAGATCACGTTTGAGGTAATTTGATCCCTGTGTGACTCCAGGAAACAGCCTTTGGCGAAATATCAGTGTGGTGGTTCTTGAGGGATCAGATTATGACGATATTTGGCGAAAACGGGAATAAAAATAGCTATTTAGATGCAGGAAAGACATGCTCACACTTGGCCCCAAGTCAGCTCCATTTTACAACTGACTTGGACGCTATTGATGTCAAAACAACGCTAGGATGGCCAGAAACGCCGCGGAGATCGCCTGGTGAGTGGCCAAATAATAATTAATGCCAGGAGATGGGTCCAGGTTAAAAAAAAACGAAATTCTCCTTTAAGACTGTGAACCGCGTATGTATATATATATATATATATATATATATATATATATATATATATATATATATATATATATATTAGGGGTGCACCGATCGATCGGCACGCAATCTGTATCGGCCGATTTTGACCTCAAATATGTGATCTGCTGCTGCAGATATTTCTTTATTGTCGCCGATCGCATAGCCGATCATGCTGCCCGTGAGAAACATGAGGCAGCCCATTTTCATGTCTTCAATGTCTATCGTTTAACTTTCATATTGTGCTCTAACGTTTATATCATTGTGTTGCAAAGCACACGCTTTGCTTTCGTCAGTGTACTCACCTCCACACAGCCCCACACACCACACCAGACTGTCAACACACCCCTTGCATCTTTGAATCACACAAATCAGCTGGTGATTAGAGCAGACTCAGCAGAGAGAAGTTACCTCCAGTCCTCCCGCATACCGAGGCATTTGCATGCTGTTAAGTCCGTGTGTATTAAAGTCCCAGATTGACACGGTGGTAGTCGGGGTAGTGCACGCGCACACACAGACAATTTCTACATCTAGCATTGATGTTCCCGCGGGCACTTTAAAGGAAGCGAAAGTGTGCTGCTGTGGATGTGCGCTCCGTTCAGACGGACTTTCTTCCTTTCTTTGGACAGTTGAACATGTTCTAATCCCTTTCTTCCATGTGTGCGTATATGACCAACCAGTAAGTCATTATTATGTTAATATTCCTGTATTGCATTCCCTTTTGGTTTTAGATCGATCTACCTGCAATCATTGCAATAACGTTTGTTTAGGCGTGCACTTAGTGCGGTTTGATTGTCTGTTGCGCTAATTAATGCCACTACTCAGATGGAGTTTAGCTCGTGTGTAGCTCGTGATTCTGTTGTTTCTCCCGTCATGTAACCCTGTCACCATTATGTAGATCGCACTCATAGCGCTGCTAATTATAACACTGTAACTCGGCCTCGATGGGCGGGTCCTTTTGATGTTCGTTCGATGCGGATCCCAATGTATGACGGTTATTGTGCATAACCCCGGTTCTATGAGTGGGAGCTCTTTGGCTTTAGTCATGGTTCAAGACTGGTGTTTAAGAGTAACTGACTTACAGTTTACCTAATTATCATTTATATATTATTAGTTGTTAATTATCACTATAATTGGCCTATATAACAGCAAGCTTGGTTACTGACCTGTTTGTATATTTTATTGCCTCCTTTTTCCAGACCACACACAATCCTACTATTCCTGTCATAATGCTGTAAAGAGCCTATACTGCTGTACTGTACTGAAGAGAACTGACAACTAAACGGTTGAACTCCCATCTGTCTCCTGCCTCGTGTTTTTACGGACACCCCAGGGCGAGCACGATCCGTCCTATTCCTGAATCAGCCATATTCAGAACCCCCATTCTTCACCGTGTTTGATCCATATTTGCGTGTATCCTCCTAACGTTAATAGCTCCGGTTAGCTTTAGCCGCTTTAGCTTAATCGATAAAATAGTTAACTTGGGTCGAAGTTATTTTCCTTGTGTAACAGGGAAATCCCGGAAAATGGAGTATTTTTGTTGAGTGAACTGAACTGCATTGAACTGGTAACATGGAAATCCCGAAGTGGAATGATTTTTGTTCTTTTATAAACTGAACTGAGGGAACTGGACTACTACTAGCCATTTAGTTCAACACAGTCTTGTGCTCCAATTATCTCACACACAAAAAATCATGTTGGCGGTTTCCTTTAGCCTACAAAATATAAAATATTGATGTAGAAAAAAAAGAAAATGTGCTGCACTTTCAATTTGATGCATGAAATGTAGGCCTATATGTAAAATGGAAACTGCTATAGCTGCTTACAAAATAAATAAATAAATAAATAAATATATATATATATATATATATCGGTGATCGGTAATCGGTAATCGGTGATCGGTCGATGATCGGTTGGGCAGATATTTCTCATAGGTGATCGGTGGCAAAAAACGTGATCGGTGCACCCCTAATATATATGTATATATATATATATATATATATATATATACATATGTTTTATTTCCCCCTCCTTGTAGGTGGGGCGGCGCCCGGCTGGCGCCCTCTAGTGGCCGGCCGCCACTGGTCCACACATCACAAGTTAGAGCTATCCTACCCACTTTCTTCAATGAGTCCATAACTTGGGCTTTGGTGTCATTGTGCTGTCAGTCTGGGGATCACTGTGAGATGGGACGTTGTACCTCGACTCCAAAGCGCGGGAAATCCCTGGTTCTCAAGGACCGAGTACGGCCGTAACGTTATATCCATCATGGCAATAAAAGTCGCGTTGTATTTT
>NW_028150244.1:0-14347 GCF_964638095.1 Poromitra crassiceps | reverse complement strand
AATGGGGGAAGGGGGCTGGTAGGATTACACTAGAAGAAGCGCCCATATTTCACGTAAGGCATCATGGCAGCTAGAAATAAGGTGGATAGAACTCCCACAACGTGCAGGGTAGTCCAATAGACTTCTATAGAACTCCCACAAGGTGCAGGGTAGACCAATAGATTTCTATAGAACTCTCACAATACAATAAATGGCGGATGAAATCCCTTGGTTCATATGCTTAACCCAGAAGTGGGTGTGGCTTTAGCTCTCTATATCTACAGTATCTGGGAATCTCTGTCAAATTCTTGTATATTTATGTGACTTGCTGAATACGACTCTTCTGGTGGAGCTATCATCGTTGTTGGAGAAAAATATAAGTTCCATTGGCATTTCCCAATAAACTATAATTGCATACACATAATTATTCTCCCCTTTGCTCTGGCCCATTGGCCCATGACATCTCACCCATAGAGAGGACTTCTCCTCTTTGCTGAGACCTTGGTCAGTGCATCAAGTTCCCATAACAATTGATAACTCAGGCCAGACAGGAGCCTGCACGACGCACACACATTTCCAAGAGAACATCCCATTCCTCTCCCCTCCTCTTCCTTTAGAGTATAAAGCGTATGTCAAATTGTGACATCGCCGCTGAATATTTGACTCTGTACATTAATCAGACATGTGTACATTGAGATTCAAGCCCTCTGACAATATACATATTGCAGAGAATGTATGGTAATAAATATACTTTTATGAAGACATCTTCCTAGACTCAATGCTTCAATTCATTTGGTTAGATAAGCTGTTAATTATCACATTTAGCGGATGTATAGAATTTTATTCTCTATCAATCGTCTCCAGTCCACTGCTGCTTTCTGCTGAGAGAGCAACGCTCACAAATAGAAAGCCAGAACTGTGTGTGTGTGTGTGTGTGTGTGTGTGTGTGTGTGTGCGCGCGTGCGCTGCCATACACGAGATCTGAGCTCAAACACCAGATGTTATCAATACAGACAGGAGGGAGTGGTAAGAGAGGAGAGAAATGGAGACAGAGACAGAGAGAGAGAGATGGAGACAGAGAGGCAGAGATAGAGGGAGAGAGATGGAAAGACATGGAAAGGGAGCTAATCTTAACTATTGCAAATAGCCTGCATGCTTCATTTGACATGCAAACATGTCAAAAGAACCAGTGCATATTGAGGAAAATACAGCCAAACAAAACTGAGCTTTAACATTAATCACGTTACATCCCTGACATCCACAACTCTGTTGGAGTCTGGTCCTTCAACCCTAGAAGCATCCAGAAGCAGCCCACAGCAGCAGTTCTGTGCAGTGCTGAGACTGTCCAAGCTGCCGGCATTGAAGCATGCAGGTTAACTGGCTATGAGTCCTGTGACTGCCTGGAGGGGTGTCATCAGGACATAGAGACGGGTAAAGCTGCACAGCTAATTATAGACAAAAAGGAGAGCGCTAGATGGTTTGGCCAGAGAGAAAAGCACTTCAATGCAGAATAGTATAGAAATAGATTGGCTAATTCTTTGCATAACCAGGAAGCGAGCCTTCTGTGAGATGCAGATTAGCTGCTGTCAAACAGCTTGTGACTTTCTCAAGATGTGGAGACGATGGCTTTATAAAGTCCAGAATCAATACGTGGAAAAAGTGCCCAAGCTTCCATAGACGGCCATGACAAGTGTGACTTTCACAAAGAGTGGCTTCAAAAAAGTGCTCTTACTTCAGTCAAACACCACTCAGTATTGAGCTTGTCAAACGAGACTGCATCGAGCTGGGTGCTGTCCGCGGTGCTGAACTGGATGGAGAGGCAACTGAAGAGTTGTTTCATTCTCTCTTAAAGTATGACTTCACAGAAAAACAATGCTGATTTATTTTGCACATGATCTCACACATATCCGAAAACCAAAAGATCAGAAAGTCCAGGACTCTGACTTGAGTCCGACTCACTCAACAACAACACTGCTCTGTGGTCACTATGTATACGTATATAATTTAGTACATACGGTTTATCATCAGAGCAGACATTGACTCAAAGAGTGAGTGTGTGTGTGTGTTTTGGGGTTACAGGGGTCTGTTCCCAAGATTCGAGCTGGATATCCATAAACCCTGATCCTCAGGTGGTTGGTGCACGCACGCACGCACGCACGCACGCACGCACGCACGCACGCACGCACGCACGCACGCACGCACACACACACACACACACACACACACACACACACACACACACACACACACACACACACACACACACACACACACACACACACACACACACACACACACACACACACACACACACACACACACACACACACAGCTGTATTGGGGTGTGTGGCGCCCCAGGGGACCCGGTTTGTTGAATCTCTCTCTCTCTCTCCACACATCATATGGGGGTTGGATGGTGTCCGCCTATGGCATTGTTTATTTATGAGCGCTTTACATTAAGCGAGAGAGACAGAGAGACGGAGAGAGAGAGAGACAGTGTGAGTGTGTGTGTTATCACTGCACTACTAATAATAGGCGGGCCGTCTCCCTCTTACCCCTCTCGTGTTTCTTACAAGGTCAGAGTCTGTTCATATGAGATTAATCAGTGCAAAAATGTCAAGTCAAAGCGCTCTGCATAATAATTCTTCACATTTTGGGATTTTGAAGAAAAAAATACTTTCTGAATTGATCCAAACTGGACAACCAGACACACACAATGAAAACAATGTGCGCTGTGTTCGTGTTAGGCAGTAAACACTGCCTAACGATCCCCCTCAGTAATTCTTTCCGCGCAGATAGTCGCCAAAAGAGTGGAAAATAGTTAAATTTGAGCAGATAAGATCCATGCAGTTAAAAGGGGTACATGCAGACCTGCCAAATGTTGAAATTATACCACAATAGTGTAACGCTTAGTTCACATGCTTTCGCACTACTTCGCTTAGTTTGCACACGGTCATTATCCCCGCCATATCATCAATTTATTCAACATATAAATAGGCTATGAAGAAAACAATACAATCATGTATTCTTGAGAAGAATTCCATTAAGGTCTTCTACTCTACCCCTCCCTACCACTGCTACCAGACACCAATTTTGTATTTTTTTAGGGGGTAAGATAGTCAACATTAGAACACGGCTCTCTTGAATACTCGATTCTGATTGGTCAATCAACAAGATTCACCGGTCATTATTTCTCGACAACCGACCGCTGCTCTGCCACACCTGGATTAATCAGTTGATAAGAGCCTTTTGTCAGCAACACTACTAATTAGGCCAACCAGTTGCAGCTGTGGTGTCTTGTGTGCCAATTACGAATGAAACCGCTTTGTCGTTGAAAACGCTATTAAAAAATCTATTTGAATAATTATTTTTGTCAGATTATTGAATGATTTAGTTGTAGGCCGTGTTCTAAGCGGGATAATGTATAGTGAGCCGGTGATTACTGGAAATAATGACCTTCAGGTGAATGATTAAGCCCTCCGCTGCGCGTCGGGCTCAATCATTCACCTGTCGGTCATTATTTCGCCAGTAATCACCGGCTCACAATACATTATCCCTTACGTATATCCCACATAGAAGTGGTACACATGATCTGAAAGCTGGGAACCTCAAAGGTTTATTTGAGGTGCAGCTCAGAACTGTGTGTCAAGGTTTTCTAGTCATAAATCTGCAATAAACATTGTGTTGTGATAGGCATATATTCAAATGCTGAATTGAGTATATAAGGGCTTAGAACAGTATGCTGGAAATATGATGGCCATGCCTATGCAATAAATTCCCTGAATGCCTGAGGTCTCTAGTTTGTGGTTGTAGAGTTCATGAGGCTGTGATTATCCTAGGTCACAATAGGTCATTTTTATACAGTGAGGTCAAGTTTCAACTACAATTAAATGGCTACTGTGGGGACTAACATTATCACACATGAATACAATTGGGCTAATTGAATCCATAAGACTTTTAGCTTTCCAGTCATACCCAATTTATGCAATTCGAAGATTGTTTAGGGGCCCCAGTACGGGGAAACATATTTATACAGCAAAAAACTGCATGTTTATTATTATTAATAATAATAATAATAATAATAATAATAATAATAATAATAATAATAATAATAATAAATGCATGGAATTACCATAAAGTGGGCTTGTCTGTAAAGGGAGACTTGTGGGTAGGTGGTGGTACCCCTAGAACTCATTCTCATTCAAAAATCTTGAGGTGAGATGTCAAGAGACCCCTTTGGACATGGACATGCCCGTTTTTCCCTGGCCAAAATTTAGCTCAACTTTGGAGCATTATTTACCTCCCTTCCCGACAAGCTAGCATGTGATGCCTTAGGTCTTCTAGTTTCATATGATATCAGTATCTTTGCTCTAGCTTCAAAAATGAGCCCACGACAGACGACACCCTCTGAAAGACAGTAATATCAGACGTGGACAATAAGGGCACTTGGTCATCAAAGAGCAAATGGGCAGGTGCTTGAGTACCCCAGTGACCCCCCCCCCCCCCCCACACCCGCCTCCTGCACGTCCCTCGCTCTTAGCTACGTTCGTTAGCTACCAGGGGCGGTTTTAGCATCAGCCCACCCAAAGGTCATGGACCACTCAACCCCTAGGGGGGTCCGGGGGCATGCCCCCCGGAAGAAAATTTTGTACAGTTTCAAGTAAAAATGGATCAAACTGGCGCACTTTGAGATCAAAATGAAGAGACTAGATCTATGAAGAACTACACACATCAATATCTTCTCTACCGTTCTGTGGTTTTACAGCGATGAAAAAATAATTGTTTCCCTATATATACTATATATATTCTGCATACAGGTTACTATATGGTAGAATTATGCTTGCATAAATAATACCAAAATCACTTCAGGGGAGTTTCAAGTAAAGTAACATTTTGCTTTGTAGGCAAAACAAAAGTAAAATTACATCAAAAGGGAACTTCCTAACTTATTGGCTGGAATAATATTCCGACAAGATAATAATATACTGTAAGCACTAAAGCAGGAGTTTGCAGTCAACTAGTTGAAATTAATATGTGGCAGTATTTGTGGGGGTCAAAATCTATGTAGGGTGTACCACCACAAATATCAGTGTATGGGAAACACTGACTATTAAATTGTGTGACTAGAAAGACACCAATAAATCTGAGAAAATGTACTTTAATTTTGAACAACAGCACTACAACGGTGGCATTACAAATGGTATTATGAAATTATTGTGGGAAAAAACAAGAATGCCACTTTTTTCATGAACTTTAAGCAGAAAATTAAAAACATAGTTTTAAAGCAAAAATAAATAATAACTAAAGATCATTTTAACATTGGCTCCACCATGGATTTGGAGAGAAAAAAAAAAAAAAAAAAAATTGCCTCTATTTTTTTGGGTGGGCTGAGACTATTTTTGGGTGGGCCCACCCAAAAAAGGCCTAGAACCGCCCCTGTTAGCTACTATTTTCACCAGGCTCAAACACCACTGCATTCAGCCAATTCTGTTCACCAGTTGGAGTCACGCTATAGTGACTCCAACTGGTATATAAATATAAATATATAAATATCATGCACAACTACTAACGTCATCTATATGCTGAAATGTCCATGTGGAAAAGCATATGTGGGTAAAACAACACGACCACTGAAAACACGCATAGCAGAGCATCGTAGCACAATAATAAACTGCAATGAAAAAAGCCCAGTGGCAGTACATTTTAAAAATGCACACCACAACGTTGCTTCACTCAGATATTTAGGCATAGAACAAGTCAATGTTCCAAGACGTGGGGTCACATCAACAACCTCTTATTAAAGAGAGAGCTGTGGTGGATCCACTTTCTGAACACCTGTCTTAGTATACTAAAAAGTATTGACTAACTGAATCACTTTGAAATTTGAACTTGTGTCTTCTGATATATATACATATACATTTTTTGATATACTGTATGTATACCTTTTCGTTATATTTAGAAGTTTTGTTCTTAGAGATAGCACTTCCTCTTTAAAAGTGAGCCTGGGTCTACCTCCAAGCCAGTAGGCGGAGGTATGTACCCATGTACCTGTACCTATTCTGAAATGTATGTGCTTCACATGACACTGACGAAGATCCGTATCGGATCAAAACTGTCTCTATCCATTAAATGTTGTCCACGGGAGCTTAAAGAAACTCTGTGTCGCGAGCCTTTTTCTAGTTTAATTTTCTGTGTTACAGTTTAGCTCAGCACCAAGAAGTGGATGTGCGTAAGTTCCTTATCACTGGATAGATAACATGCCAGACAATCAACAGTGTTGTTGAGATGATAGGAAATTAGGATTTTTAACTGTGATTGTTTTACTTTTAGAAATAAAATATGCTTGGATAAGAGTCGTTGAATATTGGTAGGTCTACCCTCTGTATTTTCTTTGTTGTTGTTTTTTTCTCTGTCTGTTTTTTCTGTTTGTATTGTTTTGTTATGTATGGAAATTGAAAAATTGCCATTCTTGGTTCAATAAAAACATCTTTAAAAAAAAAAAGAATATTGGTAGGTCTGTCATGCAACATAGAAGAACTAAAATATATCACATTTTATAAAATTGCCCTGGAAATGATCCAAAATGCCCCAAAACACGATTTCACAAATGCATAAAATATATATATATATAGGCCTATATTTTCCCCTACGCTGGTTCTTATCAATGTAAGTTATTTGGCGTAGAATCAGATGACGTACACATAAATAAATAAATATATATTAGAATGTTTTCATAGAACACCAACAGTTATACAGGTAGGAAAAGTGACTGGCGGGGGGCTTCAGGGAAAGAGGTTATGGTCTGGGGGTTTGGGTGGGGCTAAGGTAAGACGTTCTGACTCAGGTAAAGCCTAATTTATATTTATTGGAAAGTGTCGCTCATGGTGCTGCATTCTCCTCGCTAACAACAGTCACGTGACACACACAAGAGAGGGAATATGCTGTATTTATTTTTATTTATTTATTTTGGGGGGGGATATGCTGTATGCTGGTTTGTTTATGTCTAGCCTGACATCGCCAGACCAATTCCCAACTGACAAAGCAAATTAAACATGAGCTCACAGATTCGTCAGGTTCCCAGGTAGTAATACAATCTCTACAGTGAAACCACGTCGGACATAAACAGGCAGAGTGCAACATAATGGAAACGGTTAACAAACTAGTAAACCGCGCTAGCTTCAATATTGCTGTCCCTGCAAGATGTAACGTTTGGCTGCAGGATAATGACACACAACCACAGTCTCACAACTCATCTCCTCTCTCTCTGGGAAGTTGGTCACGTTGTTCTTTGTGATTTTCACGAAGTCATACATCCAGAACATGCCAATAAAAATAGCGGGACAGCCTATTGCTCTAAAGACCATCTGGGAGCGGGACCTGGGCCTCTCTTTTAGTGAACAGGAGTGGGAGGGGATTTGTGGAAATTCAAAGAAAATGTCAAGAGATCTTAGAATTAGACTTATCCAATTCAAGATTCTCAACCGATTTTACTGGATACCTTGTCGTCTTCACAGACTAGGCCTTAAGGACTCTGCGGAGTGTTGGAGGTGTCCGGTCCCAGACTCAGAGGGCACTTTATTTCACGTGTTATGGGAGTGCCCAGTGATCCAAGATTTCTGGAGGCGGGTCCATGAATGCATCATGGAAATTTCTGGGGACAGTTTTGAGTTTGAGCCGAGGCTATACTGGGTGATCCTCTACAAGTTGCCCATTGTAGTGCGCCCGACTTGATTTTGACATGCATTATGGTGGGCAGGCAGGTTCTGATGAGGGGGTGGAAGACACCAGGGAGCCCATCTTTTCAAGACTGGTTCACGGAAGTCAGCAAAGTGGCCTCTCATGAACAAATTATCTACAGAAAAATTGACAGGCTTGATAAATATTTAGAAAATGGGGGAAGTATATTATGCAAATAAAATGGTAAAAAGTTTGCACACTGCAAAGGGCTCCAGTTAGGTTTTTTATTGCAACACCGTGTGGTAACGTTTCGGGCAGCACCCTGCCCTTCTTCAGACAGTTAGACAAAGGAGAAACGCCATCTTAAATACCCACCTGATTCAGTCACATGACCTGGTCAGGTGGGACACCTGGGACACCTCAATCAAGTGAACATCAAAAAATATATAAAGTTAAAAATATATACAAATTAATCTACACATAGAGGGCCCCAAATGACACAGACAGAGAACAAAAAAAAGCAGTTAGGATAAAAGTCATGTTGAAATTGATCCTGTACATTAACACACATATTTCACACAAGTGGGCCAGTGTGAACTGGCCTACACTAGACTGCCAGACATAGCAGGTGTGTGGTGAGAGAGGGGGAGAGAAAGAGATACACATGTAATAATAATAAAAAACCTAACTGGAGCCCTTTGCAGTGTGCAAACTTTTTACCATTTTATTTGCATTCATCACTGTAAGTTCTGCACCTGCCCTACTAAGCTGGGATGTGCGTGTCTCCCTTCTACCTTTGGAAGTATATTATGCACCTGGGTCTGGGTAATAGGGACTGACCAATGCTGGGATTAGTTAGCACAACAGATATACTACTTGGAGTACATTAGATGACATGGCATAATATTACGATGAATAGAGGACCCTTCATGGCATTTATTTTATTTTATTTTTATTTATTTTTCCTTGTCCTAGAATTAATATTTGTATTTTATTTTTATTTCTCGTGTAGTTTTTTCTTTCTTTCCTTCTGTCCATGTAAAGAGTTTTGTTGTGTTTGTTACTTAAGTGTTTGTCTGTATTATGTAAAAAAAAACTGAAAACTTGAATAAAATACAAGTCAAAACAGGGACACGTTTTCATATTCATTTCAATACAGCGAAAACCAAAACAAGGAAGTCAACCGCGCGTGCCTTCTATGTAGCCAATCACACTTGTGCGACACTACTGTATGTGACGTAGTCAGCAACATTACAAATTTCACTTGGTAGGACTTCTCGGCGACACTTAAAAGCGTGGACAAATACATCATTTCTGTCGGCGACAGTTTCAAAAGTGTTGAGAGATGAAGTATAAATTGGGTTTAAGCAGGGAGAGATGAGGAGACCAAGGTTTCGGGCCAGGGTTGAATCCAGGACGATCTGCTGTCACCATTTCCATCCACGCATCACTAGCCATCACTAGCCCACTTGACAAGCCGGCTGTATTCGGAACCGCCTACCACATACTACTGACAAAACGCAGTACTGCATACTGCTTTTCAAAGTAGTATGTAGTATGAAACTGTTAAATTGACTTAATTTGCAGTATGCTAGGCCGGGCGTAGCTGGTTTCCGGGTTTGGAAAGCGAAAGTAAACAATAGCTGGCTAATGCATGGCTAATGGCAAACCACCACTACTCACCTACCAGCGCTTTGCATTGTGGGACACAGTAGGTGATTTAGTCTGGTCAGATGCACACTCGAGATTTTTTCAGAATCAGTATGACATTCAGGTATTTTTACTGCAGATTTTGCTTTTGTTTGCATACTACTGCATACTACATGCTACATTTTGGCCAAATCAATACATGCTGCTTGTATAGGCCATTTCCAATACAGCCCATGACTCTGACCACCCCACCCCTGGAGCTAGGCCCTCACCCTACTTATCCCCAGAGACAGTTACATCACTTCCTATAGAGACAGTTGCATCACTTCCTGTGTGCTACTGGATAATGTGTTGCAGTCACCAGCACCAGCTAAGCAGGTTAGCGACCCACCCTGCTGCTTGACTTGTAAACAACACAGTGCTGTCATCAACTGGCAAGCCCTCAGCCATGAGACAACAGTTTCCCATCCAGCAAGCCCTCAGCCATGAGACAACAAGCTGAGACTAACAATGGGACAAATCAATAGGGACAACAACGCGGGATAAACACAACCAAAATACCTGTAACTTGGAAAGAAACCCATCACCATTTCCTCTAAATGCATGCATGTGAATCCCAATTTATAGAAATAATGGAGCTGATATCAAGTCATACGTAACTTCTTTTTACAGTCCCCTAATTACTAACTATTTCCCCAGAAAATATATGGCAAATTATAGTATATTATTGGGTAATGATCACTGTTAAATAGGTAAATACAGATAAACTACAGCTGAAATGCTAATAAAAACCTCCACTAACTCAGTTTGGTTTAGTGCATGGAAAAGGGAATAAGCAGTTACAAGGGATATGATCAGAGCCTGGGAATACCATAGCTAGCTACTTATTTACCAGTGGTAATTACCAAATAATATTTTATAATTCACCATATATTTAAATACTTATATTTAAACCCTTCCTTTTACAGTCCCCCAGACTGTAAAAGGAAGGGTTAGCCAAGTCATATAACAGGTAAAGGAAGGGTTAGCCAAGTCATATAACAGGTAAAGGAAGGGTTAGCCAAGTCATATAACAGGTAAAGGAAGGGTTAGCCAAGTCATATAACAGGTAAAGGAAGGGTTAGCCAAGTCATATAACAGGTTAAGGAAGCAGCCAGAACAGAAACAAGTCCTTGACACACATTTACCTTAAGACATACAAGGTTTCAAACTGTTCAAACACACAAAACCCGCCCCATATAGACAGTGACACACACACACACACACACACACACACACACACACACACACACACACACACACACACACACGGCAGTCTGGCCTGTTTCTGCATGCAGCAGGCGGACCCTCCTCTCCTGCAGGCCTCCATAACAAAAGCACCGGACCCCCCCACCCCACTCTCTGCAGCAACTCCCCAGGTCTCTCGCCCTTTCTCTCTCTCTCTCTGTCTCCGTCTGTCTCTGCCAGCATTCTGGGTGTTCCCATCACACACACACACACACTTTCAGATGCACGATACAAAACAGCCATACGTACCACATCCTCTCCTTGTTCTAGTCCATCTCCTTCTCTTCTTCTCTTCCTGAGTGTGGAGTGTCAGATGTTGGAGGATGCAGAGAGAGAGAGAGAGAGAGAGAGAGAGAGAGAGAGAGAGAGATGAAGGGAGGTGCCTGGGATGTTATGGCAATCCCCCTGCAGAGAGAGAGATGCTAACAGGAAGGAGGCTAAAGCTAAGCTGCTAGCCACCAGCTCACTTAAGGGGATGGACAGATCAGAAGGATGATGATGCGGCACCTTTCAGTGGAGAGTGTGAGAGAGGATGGGAGGAGAGAGGGCCCTGTTGCCTTAGCGACTAATGATGTGATGGAGCGGGTGGAGCCGAGCTCTGATTGGCTGGCAGGGTGTGGTGGGGGTGGATGACAGAGCAAAAGAAAAAAGGGTGGGGAGGAGGAACCACTGCTGGGAGAGAAGAGAGGAGCGCCGCCATGTGGAGGCCCCTGGGAATGCCGGAGGAGCAGATTGACACTGCTGCTAGTGCTGGCTGTCTCTGGTCTGGTGTCTCTCTCCTGCAGTAAAAGCTCATTCTGCTCTTTCAGAACTAAACTACGGCACCATCTTCTGGAAAACTGTAGCAAGTTGACAACATGGACTAATCTCGTCATGTTGTAGTATGTGTTGTTGTTGTTTTATGTGTTTGTATTCATGAGAAACAGTGTATTGATGCAAGACAGAGCAAAGCAAAGTGAAATAAAATAAAATAAAATAAAATAAAATAAAATAAAATAAAATAAAATAAAATAAAATAAAATAAAATCCTAAAGGAATTCATCCCGTATCAGAAACATGCAGTTTGGTTTGGTCACGGTCATGTGGAGACATGCAGTTATCAGGAACATTTCTGATTCATACTCAAGGGTGAAATATTTTGTCTGAAAATTTCATAATTTGTGTGAACAAATCTTTTAACACGTTTGCGTGATAGTCGATTTAGATTGATAAAAAAGAGACCAAATAGCCTAGTTCATTTTTGTTTATTGCATTGATTTATTAAGTTGAATTACAGCCTTATAGTTGTTTAGTTGAATAGAGATGACAATGGGATTTAATATGAACAGTGCTGGGCAGTAGCTTGCTACAAGTAGCGAAGCTACATAGCTTAACTACATTTCTCAGTAGCTTGGTGGTAGCTTCACTACTTTTGAACCAAGTAGCTTTTTCAGTAGCTAAGCTATTTATAGACCCAAGTAGCTTGTAGCTTCCCGCAAAAGATACAAGCTACTCGCCAGAGAAAATCCATGAGCAAAGCACGCAGTGGAGATTTCTGCTGCGGTTTGGATTAAACAGGGGGAGACATTGCATATGTCAAGTGTCCCTGTGTAGCCAATAAAACACTCTTGCTTTTTAGCATCCTAGCCTCTCTTGCAGCAAGACCCGGCACTACTCTGCCTCTGATTGGGTTGGGTTTAGACAATGAAGACTGACGATTGGTTAAGGGTGTCATATTGTTTACTGGTACAATAATAAACCTAGGAGGCTATCTGGAGACATGACACGGGATGTTCATTCAGTTTACAGTGTAACTCTGTTTATTGGTCCCCCGTGCAACAACACATATACGATGTTTCCTAGCTGACGTATTTGTGAACCCATCACTACATCCCCCTTTCTAAATAATGTTGCTTCTTGTAAACAAAGAGTTATCATTTCAACAACTATAGGGGAACTCTTTTTTTTAGCATGGCTGTACCTTCAACAGTTCAGGCATTCAAATATTGTTTCAGTTATCAACCAAGCATGACATTACTATCAACAAAATAATAACGCTTACAGTATGGCTTTCACTTGCTTATTAGCTTATCCGTAAAACCATTTGCATGAAACATTTTCACAACTTAGCTTCTGTAAACACTGCATCATAGTCAACATCAACACAATCTTTTTTTACAACATTTTTCTCTTTTCTGTTTTTTTTTCTTTGTCTTTTTTTTCTATAGCAGCACCATAGTCTCTCTTTTTTTTGAGAGAGAGTGTGGTATAGGTGGATAAGGGATGGGGTGGACTACCCAAAACATTCATCTGAGTGAGAGGAGTATTCTCCCCCGATGTCATTCACTCAGTGTCTGTGTTCATCTCACAAAGTCCTTAGGGTACACTGGAGTACCCCTGGTTCATGCAGGATAACATCTCTCACACACTGGAGTCTGTTGGCTGGAGTCGTGCTGGACCTCAGGTGTGACAGGTCTACTCACTGCAGCGGGAATGGTGTACAGTTCTGCAGCGATGTCTCAGGGTCTGGGACGTTGGTGGGTGTCTCAGTGGATGTCTCAGGCGCCACAGAGGTTGGTGAGAGGTGGAAACGGTTCCGCCGCAGGGTGCCTCTGGGCGTCTTGATGACATAGGACCTTGGTGTCCCTGCAGTAGACACGACTGTGCCTCTCTGATGCATGTCTTTGACCCACACATGATCGCCGGGTTGCAGGCGTGGCAGGTCATGTGCTCTGTGTCGACGGTTGTAGTTCCGCTGTTGCTTTTGTCTGTACCTTTGCTCTGACCTTTCCAGGCTCTCCGTGTCTGTGCATGCTGGTTTGAGCTGGGAGTGGATGACAGGAACCGTGGTGCGGATCTTTCTCCCCATGAGTAGCTCAGTGGGACTGTGTCCATTAGCCAGAGGAGCAGAGCGGTAGGCCATGAGGGCTAGATAAGGATCACTGGATTTCTTGAGGAGACTCTTGATTGTCCTTACAGCCCGCTCCGCCTCCCCGTTGCTCTGCGGAAAGTGTGGACTTGAAGTCACATGGCTAAAGTCCCAATCATGTGCAAACTCTGTGAAGGATTCAGACGCAAACTGTGGCCCGTTGTCGGATCTGACCACTTCTGGTATCCCGTGACGAGCAAAGATAGACTTGAAGTGCTCAATCACAGCTTCTGATCAGAGCCAGATTAACACCCCCAGGGGCCCCGGGGCACTGAAGCTCCCAGGGGCCCCCCTACCCATCGTCCGGATGTTTGGATGTTTTTTCGCCATATTTAGAGGAATATCTCATTTTAAATTAACATTAGTATTATACTGTTATGTCATTATTCCGTTTCTGAGATTCAGTTTCTCACTCACTCATAGGCGATTCTAGGCTTTGCAAAGAGGTAGCACCAGCAGGATAGAGATAATAGTCTGACTGGGGGGTTTCTCGGGGGGGCTGTGCCCCCCCTGGACAAAGAAATTTTGTACATTTTAAAGTAAAATGCATGAATCTGATGCACTCTGAGAGCAAAAGGAAGAGGCTAATCTTCACATTAATATCCTCTTCACTGTGCTGTGGCTTTACAATGATGAGTGGCTTTACAATGATGAAAAAATAATTGACATTACATTTCCAATACAAAACAGCAGAGGGTGCCGCAGCACCACAAGCACCTCCACTTCCCGTGCCCCTGGTCACCACTTGCCCACAGGCATCCAATGAGACTAAATCATCAGACTTAATCTTCTTGGAAACACATTTTATTTTGTCCTGATTGGTCTTAGATTTGTGTCATAGTTCTG
>NW_028150245.1:0-14464 GCF_964638095.1 Poromitra crassiceps | reverse complement strand
AGTTTTTGTTCATGGTAAGAACCTTGCAAGGAAATAGAAAGCTACAAATCGACCACTCTGTGGGCGGAGTCCTAAGCACCAGCCATTGTAAAATAGTGTAACACCCCGACAAGGAGGGACGGGACCTGAGGGGCGGCCTGCTGGTGCCAACGCCTAGGGGTCATCGCTTCTCGGCCTTTTGGCTAAGATCAAGTGTAGTATCTGTTCTTATCAGTTTAATATCTGATACGTCCTCTATACGGGGACAATATATTAAACGGATTTTTGGAAGTAGGAGTTGAAAAAGGGGCTTGCTCCGTTCTCTCCACGCATTGACCCGGTATTGCAGTGCCGCTGGGAACAGTGCACCCTTCTTGCATTCTGTAGAAATGAAAACCATTGCGTCGTATGCCTGAAGCGGTAGGGCCGTTGGCTTTGGGGTCGTCTTGGGGTGGAGCTGTGACTTTGTTTGTTTGCATTGATTTACAAGAGGCTGTCTAGTAGAGTGTTTTGAGAGACATGCAGCCCCGCAAACCAGAGCTCCATGGTTCGAATCCTGGCTGGGGCACTGATGTTAACGGCCTTGTCAAAAGTGGCTCTAGATCAGTCTTAAGTAAGCTGGGCCATGCAGTGCAGTGGTTAAGCTGTCAGGTTTGTCAGCAGAGGACCGCCGGTTAGGGAGAGATAAGTTTGGTTCCCGGGGGAGGGGGGTCGTCGCGGCCGGAGGAAGTTTCTTTTATCGTAAAGTGGGCGTGGCTTAACCAGGGGTGGGCGTGGCTTGGGTCATGATTCTTCTGTGGAACAATTCGGAACAAGTTTGGGGGGCTAAATCTCAGGCGTGTAAATGCTACGAACGCAACTTTAATAGCATGACATCATCACTCTGGCGTTCCGTTAACTTCAACAAAAGATCAGGGGAGAGCGCGAACGCAGTCCCCAACTACCAGAAATTATGCAGTCGAGATTCCCACATTTGGGGAATTCGCAGGGGTCAGCACAACCGGAAGTGCAATGGCTGAGCCTCACCCTGGGTGAACCACCTTCATGATCATGGTGTCTCCCCTGCCAGGTAAGTATGAGTTGGGCATGTCAGGGATGAGGGAGGCATTCACAGAGAAACCACTCTGGCTCAGGGTGTGCACAATGAATCGTCACAGAGTCCATGCAGATTAAGCTGCCGAGAAGGCGTGGCCTGTACTTTGCTATGCTAAATGAGCAGCACCATGAAGCTGGTGGCCCAGACCAAATAGGGTCTTTGGTTGCTTTTGTGGAGAATGGCTGAATTTACTCTGGTTTCTCTTCATAACGTACAAGTCTTTCGCCTTTTACTAAAGACTTCCGTGGAGAGTAACACCAAAGAGTTGGATATATTTTTGGCAGGCTTAGCCGTTTGACTGAGCCCTGTACGGTTTGTGCAAAGAAACATAGTTGGTTGCATTACTCATTGGTCTTTGTGTTTTGGTTCTGACTTTGCTTTCAATTTCGGAGTAGTTTTTAACCGAGTTGGCTACTTCAGCTTAGTCTTACTTTTTTGATTGCGTTTGTGTCATTATCCACCCTTAAGATTAGGCTTGGGATAAAGACGGAAACAAAATACATGTCCTCTTGTCATTTTAGTTTATTTTGGTGACCGCATGCCAGTGTTCTCTGTATCGTTCCAATTTAGTAGGCTATACTAAAATTGGAACGATACATGACCGCATGCCAGTCTTCTCTGTGGAAACACACAATGCAGATTCAGTTCGCTGTGGCTTTTTGCAAAGCCTGCTTTTCATTTTTATTTCAGTTAACAGACATCTCTTTACACACCTAGCTTTCATTATTCCATTAGTTTTTGTTCATGGTAAGAACCTTGCAAGGAAATAGAAAGCTACAAATCGACCACTCTGTGGGCGGAGTCCTAAGCACCAGCCATTGTAAAATAGTGTAACACCCCGACAAGGAGGGACGGGACCTGAGGGGCGGCCTGCTGGTGCCAACGCCTAGGGGTCATCGCTTCTCGGCCTTTTGGCTAAGATCAAGTGTAGTATCTGTTCTTATCAGTTTAATATCTGATACGTCCTCTATACGGGGACAATATATTAAACGGATTTTTGGAAGTAGGAGTTGAAAAAGGGGCTTGCTCCGTTCTCTCCACGCATTGACCCGGTATTGCAGTGCCGCTGGGAACAGTGCACCCTTCTTGCATTCTGTAGAAATGAAAACCATTGCGTCGTATGCCTGAAGCGGTAGGGCCGTTGGCTTTGGGGTCGTCTTGGGGTGGAGCTGTGACTTTGTTTGTTTGCATTGATTTACAAGAGGCTGTCTAGTAGAGTGTTTTGAGAGACATGCAGCCCCGCAAACCAGAGCTCCATGGTTCGAATCCTGGCTGGGGCACTGATGTTAACGGCCTTGTCAAAAGTGGCTCTAGATCAGTCTTAAGTAAGCTGGGCCATGCAGTGCAGTGGTTAAGCTGTCAGGTTTGTCAGCAGAGGACCGCCGGTTAGGGAGAGATAAGTTTGGTTCCCGGGGGAGGGGGGTCGTCGCGGCCGGAGGAAGTTTCTTTTATCGTAAAGTGGGCGTGGCTTAACCAGGGGTGGGCGTGGCTTGGGTCATGATTCTTCTGTGGAACAATTCGGAACAAGTTTGGGGGGCTAAATCTCAGGCGTGTAAATGCTACGAACGCAACTTTAATAGCATGACATCATCACTCTGGCGTTCCGTTAACTTCAACAAAAGATCAGGGGAGAGCGCGAACGCAGTCCCCAACTACCAGAAATTATGCAGTCGAGATTCCCACATTTGGGGAATTCGCAGGGGTCAGCACAACCGGAAGTGCAATGGCTGAGCCTCACCCTGGGTGAACCACCTTCATGATCATGGTGTCTCCCCTGCCAGGTAAGTATGAGTTGGGCATGTCAGGGATGAGGGAGGCATTCACAGAGAAACCACTCTGGCTCAGGGTGTGCACAATGAATCGTCACAGAGTCCATGCAGATTAAGCTGCCGAGAAGGCGTGGCCTGTACTTTGCTATGCTAAATGAGCAGCACCATGAAGCTGGTGGCCCAGACCAAATAGGGTCTTTGGTTGCTTTTGTGGAGAATGGCTGAATTTACTCTGGTTTCTCTTCATAACGTACAAGTCTTTCGCCTTTTACTAAAGACTTCCGTGGAGAGTAACACCAAAGAGTTGGATATATTTTTGGCAGGCTTAGCCGTTTGACTGAGCCCTGTACGGTTTGTGCAAAGAAACATAGTTGGTTGCATTACTCATTGGTCTTTGTGTTTTGGTTCTGACTTTGCTTTCAATTTCGGAGTAGTTTTTAACCGAGTTGGCTACTTCAGCTTAGTCTTACTTTTTTGATTGCGTTTGTGTCATTATCCACCCTTAAGATTAGGCTTGGGATAAAGACGGAAACAAAATACATGTCCTCTTGTCATTTTAGTTTATTTTGGTGACCGCATGCCAGTGTTCTCTGTATCGTTCCAATTTAGTAGGCTATACTAAAATTGGAACGATACATGACCGCATGCCAGTCTTCTCTGTGGAAACACACAATGCAGATTCAGTTCGCTGTGGCTTTTTGCAAAGCCTGCTTTTCATTTTTATTTCAGTTAACAGACATCTCTTTACACACCTAGCTTTCATTATTCCATTAGTTTTTGTTCATGGTAAGAACCTTGCAAGGAAATAGAAAGCTACAAATCGACCACTCTGTGGGCGGAGTCCTAAGCACCAGCCATTGTAAAATAGTGTAACACCCCGACAAGGAGGGACGGGACCTGAGGGGCGGCCTGCTGGTGCCAACGCCTAGGGGTCATCGCTTCTCGGCCTTTTGGCTAAGATCAAGTGTAGTATCTGTTCTTATCAGTTTAATATCTGATACGTCCTCTATACGGGGACAATATATTAAACGGATTTTTGGAAGTAGGAGTTGAAAAAGGGGCTTGCTCCGTTCTCTCCACGCATTGACCCGGTATTGCAGTGCCGCTGGGAACAGTGCACCCTTCTTGCATTCTGTAGAAATGAAAACCATTGCGTCGTATGCCTGAAGCGGTAGGGCCGTTGGCTTTGGGGTCGTCTTGGGGTGGAGCTGTGACTTTGTTTGTTTGCATTGATTTACAAGAGGCTGTCTAGTAGAGTGTTTTGAGAGACATGCAGCCCCGCAAACCAGAGCTCCATGGTTCGAATCCTGGCTGGGGCACTGATGTTAACGGCCTTGTCAAAAGTGGCTCTAGATCAGTCTTAAGTAAGCTGGGCCATGCAGTGCAGTGGTTAAGCTGTCAGGTTTGTCAGCAGAGGACCGCCGGTTAGGGAGAGATAAGTTTGGTTCCCGGGGGAGGGGGGTCGTCGCGGCCGGAGGAAGTTTCTTTTATCGTAAAGTGGGCGTGGCTTAACCAGGGGTGGGCGTGGCTTGGGTCATGATTCTTCTGTGGAACAATTCGGAACAAGTTTGGGGGGCTAAATCTCAGGCGTGTAAATGCTACGAACGCAACTTTAATAGCATGACATCATCACTCTGGCGTTCCGTTAACTTCAACAAAAGATCAGGGGAGAGCGCGAACGCAGTCCCCAACTACCAGAAATTATGCAGTCGAGATTCCCACATTTGGGGAATTCGCAGGGGTCAGCACAACCGGAAGTGCAATGGCTGAGCCTCACCCTGGGTGAACCACCTTCATGATCATGGTGTCTCCCCTGCCAGGTAAGTATGAGTTGGGCATGTCAGGGATGAGGGAGGCATTCACAGAGAAACCACTCTGGCTCAGGGTGTGCACAATGAATCGTCACAGAGTCCATGCAGATTAAGCTGCCGAGAAGGCGTGGCCTGTACTTTGCTATGCTAAATGAGCAGCACCATGAAGCTGGTGGCCCAGACCAAATAGGGTCTTTGGTTGCTTTTGTGGAGAATGGCTGAATTTACTCTGGTTTCTCTTCATAACGTACAAGTCTTTCGCCTTTTACTAAAGACTTCCGTGGAGAGTAACACCAAAGAGTTGGATATATTTTTGGCAGGCTTAGCCGTTTGACTGAGCCCTGTACGGTTTGTGCAAAGAAACATAGTTGGTTGCATTACTCATTGGTCTTTGTGTTTTGGTTCTGACTTTGCTTTCAATTTCGGAGTAGTTTTTAACCGAGTTGGCTACTTCAGCTTAGTCTTACTTTTTTGATTGCGTTTGTGTCATTATCCACCCTTAAGATTAGGCTTGGGATAAAGACGGAAACAAAATACATGTCCTCTTGTCATTTTAGTTTATTTTGGTGACCGCATGCCAGTGTTCTCTGTATCGTTCCAATTTAGTAGGCTATACTAAAATTGGAACGATACATGACCGCATGCCAGTCTTCTCTGTGGAAACACACAATGCAGATTCAGTTCGCTGTGGCTTTTTGCAAAGCCTGCTTTTCATTTTTATTTCAGTTAACAGACATCTCTTTACACACCTAGCTTTCATTATTCCATTAGTTTTTGTTCATGGTAAGAACCTTGCAAGGAAATAGAAAGCTACAAATCGACCACTCTGTGGGCGGAGTCCTAAGCACCAGCCATTGTAAAATAGTGTAACACCCCGACAAGGAGGGACGGGACCTGAGGGGCGGCCTGCTGGTGCCAACGCCTAGGGGTCATCGCTTCTCGGCCTTTTGGCTAAGATCAAGTGTAGTATCTGTTCTTATCAGTTTAATATCTGATACGTCCTCTATACGGGGACAATATATTAAACGGATTTTTGGAAGTAGGAGTTGAAAAAGGGGCTTGCTCCGTTCTCTCCACGCATTGACCCGGTATTGCAGTGCCGCTGGGAACAGTGCACCCTTCTTGCATTCTGTAGAAATGAAAACCATTGCGTCGTATGCCTGAAGCGGTAGGGCCGTTGGCTTTGGGGTCGTCTTGGGGTGGAGCTGTGACTTTGTTTGTTTGCATTGATTTACAAGAGGCTGTCTAGTAGAGTGTTTTGAGAGACATGCAGCCCCGCAAACCAGAGCTCCATGGTTCGAATCCTGGCTGGGGCACTGATGTTAACGGCCTTGTCAAAAGTGGCTCTAGATCAGTCTTAAGTAAGCTGGGCCATGCAGTGCAGTGGTTAAGCTGTCAGGTTTGTCAGCAGAGGACCGCCGGTTAGGGAGAGATAAGTTTGGTTCCCGGGGGAGGGGGGTCGTCGCGGCCGGAGGAAGTTTCTTTTATCGTAAAGTGGGCGTGGCTTAACCAGGGGTGGGCGTGGCTTGGGTCATGATTCTTCTGTGGAACAATTCGGAACAAGTTTGGGGGGCTAAATCTCAGGCGTGTAAATGCTACGAACGCAACTTTAATAGCATGACATCATCACTCTGGCGTTCCGTTAACTTCAACAAAAGATCAGGGGAGAGCGCGAACGCAGTCCCCAACTACCAGAAATTATGCAGTCGAGATTCCCACATTTGGGGAATTCGCAGGGGTCAGCACAACCGGAAGTGCAATGGCTGAGCCTCACCCTGGGTGAACCACCTTCATGATCATGGTGTCTCCCCTGCCAGGTAAGTATGAGTTGGGCATGTCAGGGATGAGGGAGGCATTCACAGAGAAACCACTCTGGCTCAGGGTGTGCACAATGAATCGTCACAGAGTCCATGCAGATTAAGCTGCCGAGAAGGCGTGGCCTGTACTTTGCTATGCTAAATGAGCAGCACCATGAAGCTGGTGGCCCAGACCAAATAGGGTCTTTGGTTGCTTTTGTGGAGAATGGCTGAATTTACTCTGGTTTCTCTTCATAACGTACAAGTCTTTCGCCTTTTACTAAAGACTTCCGTGGAGAGTAACACCAAAGAGTTGGATATATTTTTGGCAGGCTTAGCCGTTTGACTGAGCCCTGTACGGTTTGTGCAAAGAAACATAGTTGGTTGCATTACTCATTGGTCTTTGTGTTTTGGTTCTGACTTTGCTTTCAATTTCGGAGTAGTTTTTAACCGAGTTGGCTACTTCAGCTTAGTCTTACTTTTTTGATTGCGTTTGTGTCATTATCCACCCTTAAGATTAGGCTTGGGATAAAGACGGAAACAAAATACATGTCCTCTTGTCATTTTAGTTTATTTTGGTGACCGCATGCCAGTGTTCTCTGTATCGTTCCAATTTAGTAGGCTATACTAAAATTGGAACGATACATGACCGCATGCCAGTCTTCTCTGTGGAAACACACAATGCAGATTCAGTTCGCTGTGGCTTTTTGCAAAGCCTGCTTTTCATTTTTATTTCAGTTAACAGACATCTCTTTACACACCTAGCTTTCATTATTCCATTAGTTTTTGTTCATGGTAAGAACCTTGCAAGGAAATAGAAAGCTACAAATCGACCACTCTGTGGGCGGAGTCCTAAGCACCAGCCATTGTAAAATAGTGTAACACCCCGACAAGGAGGGACGGGACCTGAGGGGCGGCCTGCTGGTGCCAACGCCTAGGGGTCATCGCTTCTCGGCCTTTTGGCTAAGATCAAGTGTAGTATCTGTTCTTATCAGTTTAATATCTGATACGTCCTCTATACGGGGACAATATATTAAACGGATTTTTGGAAGTAGGAGTTGAAAAAGGGGCTTGCTCCGTTCTCTCCACGCATTGACCCGGTATTGCAGTGCCGCTGGGAACAGTGCACCCTTCTTGCATTCTGTAGAAATGAAAACCATTGCGTCGTATGCCTGAAGCGGTAGGGCCGTTGGCTTTGGGGTCGTCTTGGGGTGGAGCTGTGACTTTGTTTGTTTGCATTGATTTACAAGAGGCTGTCTAGTAGAGTGTTTTGAGAGACATGCAGCCCCGCAAACCAGAGCTCCATGGTTCGAATCCTGGCTGGGGCACTGATGTTAACGGCCTTGTCAAAAGTGGCTCTAGATCAGTCTTAAGTAAGCTGGGCCATGCAGTGCAGTGGTTAAGCTGTCAGGTTTGTCAGCAGAGGACCGCCGGTTAGGGAGAGATAAGTTTGGTTCCCGGGGGAGGGGGGTCGTCGCGGCCGGAGGAAGTTTCTTTTATCGTAAAGTGGGCGTGGCTTAACCAGGGGTGGGCGTGGCTTGGGTCATGATTCTTCTGTGGAACAATTCGGAACAAGTTTGGGGGGCTAAATCTCAGGCGTGTAAATGCTACGAACGCAACTTTAATAGCATGACATCATCACTCTGGCGTTCCGTTAACTTCAACAAAAGATCAGGGGAGAGCGCGAACGCAGTCCCCAACTACCAGAAATTATGCAGTCGAGATTCCCACATTTGGGGAATTCGCAGGGGTCAGCACAACCGGAAGTGCAATGGCTGAGCCTCACCCTGGGTGAACCACCTTCATGATCATGGTGTCTCCCCTGCCAGGTAAGTATGAGTTGGGCATGTCAGGGATGAGGGAGGCATTCACAGAGAAACCACTCTGGCTCAGGGTGTGCACAATGAATCGTCACAGAGTCCATGCAGATTAAGCTGCCGAGAAGGCGTGGCCTGTACTTTGCTATGCTAAATGAGCAGCACCATGAAGCTGGTGGCCCAGACCAAATAGGGTCTTTGGTTGCTTTTGTGGAGAATGGCTGAATTTACTCTGGTTTCTCTTCATAACGTACAAGTCTTTCGCCTTTTACTAAAGACTTCCGTGGAGAGTAACACCAAAGAGTTGGATATATTTTTGGCAGGCTTAGCCGTTTGACTGAGCCCTGTACGGTTTGTGCAAAGAAACATAGTTGGTTGCATTACTCATTGGTCTTTGTGTTTTGGTTCTGACTTTGCTTTCAATTTCGGAGTAGTTTTTAACCGAGTTGGCTACTTCAGCTTAGTCTTACTTTTTTGATTGCGTTTGTGTCATTATCCACCCTTAAGATTAGGCTTGGGATAAAGACGGAAACAAAATACATGTCCTCTTGTCATTTTAGTTTATTTTGGTGACCGCATGCCAGTGTTCTCTGTATCGTTCCAATTTAGTAGGCTATACTAAAATTGGAACGATACATGACCGCATGCCAGTCTTCTCTGTGGAAACACACAATGCAGATTCAGTTCGCTGTGGCTTTTTGCAAAGCCTGCTTTTCATTTTTATTTCAGTTAACAGACATCTCTTTACACACCTAGCTTTCATTATTCCATTAGTTTTTGTTCATGGTAAGAACCTTGCAAGGAAATAGAAAGCTACAAATCGACCACTCTGTGGGCGGAGTCCTAAGCACCAGCCATTGTAAAATAGTGTAACACCCCGACAAGGAGGGACGGGACCTGAGGGGCGGCCTGCTGGTGCCAACGCCTAGGGGTCATCGCTTCTCGGCCTTTTGGCTAAGATCAAGTGTAGTATCTGTTCTTATCAGTTTAATATCTGATACGTCCTCTATACGGGGACAATATATTAAACGGATTTTTGGAAGTAGGAGTTGAAAAAGGGGCTTGCTCCGTTCTCTCCACGCATTGACCCGGTATTGCAGTGCCGCTGGGAACAGTGCACCCTTCTTGCATTCTGTAGAAATGAAAACCATTGCGTCGTATGCCTGAAGCGGTAGGGCCGTTGGCTTTGGGGTCGTCTTGGGGTGGAGCTGTGACTTTGTTTGTTTGCATTGATTTACAAGAGGCTGTCTAGTAGAGTGTTTTGAGAGACATGCAGCCCCGCAAACCAGAGCTCCATGGTTCGAATCCTGGCTGGGGCACTGATGTTAACGGCCTTGTCAAAAGTGGCTCTAGATCAGTCTTAAGTAAGCTGGGCCATGCAGTGCAGTGGTTAAGCTGTCAGGTTTGTCAGCAGAGGACCGCCGGTTAGGGAGAGATAAGTTTGGTTCCCGGGGGAGGGGGGTCGTCGCGGCCGGAGGAAGTTTCTTTTATCGTAAAGTGGGCGTGGCTTAACCAGGGGTGGGCGTGGCTTGGGTCATGATTCTTCTGTGGAACAATTCGGAACAAGTTTGGGGGGCTAAATCTCAGGCGTGTAAATGCTACGAACGCAACTTTAATAGCATGACATCATCACTCTGGCGTTCCGTTAACTTCAACAAAAGATCAGGGGAGAGCGCGAACGCAGTCCCCAACTACCAGAAATTATGCAGTCGAGATTCCCACATTTGGGGAATTCGCAGGGGTCAGCACAACCGGAAGTGCAATGGCTGAGCCTCACCCTGGGTGAACCACCTTCATGATCATGGTGTCTCCCCTGCCAGGTAAGTATGAGTTGGGCATGTCAGGGATGAGGGAGGCATTCACAGAGAAACCACTCTGGCTCAGGGTGTGCACAATGAATCGTCACAGAGTCCATGCAGATTAAGCTGCCGAGAAGGCGTGGCCTGTACTTTGCTATGCTAAATGAGCAGCACCATGAAGCTGGTGGCCCAGACCAAATAGGGTCTTTGGTTGCTTTTGTGGAGAATGGCTGAATTTACTCTGGTTTCTCTTCATAACGTACAAGTCTTTCGCCTTTTACTAAAGACTTCCGTGGAGAGTAACACCAAAGAGTTGGATATATTTTTGGCAGGCTTAGCCGTTTGACTGAGCCCTGTACGGTTTGTGCAAAGAAACATAGTTGGTTGCATTACTCATTGGTCTTTGTGTTTTGGTTCTGACTTTGCTTTCAATTTCGGAGTAGTTTTTAACCGAGTTGGCTACTTCAGCTTAGTCTTACTTTTTTGATTGCGTTTGTGTCATTATCCACCCTTAAGATTAGGCTTGGGATAAAGACGGAAACAAAATACATGTCCTCTTGTCATTTTAGTTTATTTTGGTGACCGCATGCCAGTGTTCTCTGTATCGTTCCAATTTAGTAGGCTATACTAAAATTGGAACGATACATGACCGCATGCCAGTCTTCTCTGTGGAAACACACAATGCAGATTCAGTTCGCTGTGGCTTTTTGCAAAGCCTGCTTTTCATTTTTATTTCAGTTAACAGACATCTCTTTACACACCTAGCTTTCATTATTCCATTAGTTTTTGTTCATGGTAAGAACCTTGCAAGGAAATAGAAAGCTACAAATCGACCACTCTGTGGGCGGAGTCCTAAGCACCAGCCATTGTAAAATAGTGTAACACCCCGACAAGGAGGGACGGGACCTGAGGGGCGGCCTGCTGGTGCCAACGCCTAGGGGTCATCGCTTCTCGGCCTTTTGGCTAAGATCAAGTGTAGTATCTGTTCTTATCAGTTTAATATCTGATACGTCCTCTATACGGGGACAATATATTAAACGGATTTTTGGAAGTAGGAGTTGAAAAAGGGGCTTGCTCCGTTCTCTCCACGCATTGACCCGGTATTGCAGTGCCGCTGGGAACAGTGCACCCTTCTTGCATTCTGTAGAAATGAAAACCATTGCGTCGTATGCCTGAAGCGGTAGGGCCGTTGGCTTTGGGGTCGTCTTGGGGTGGAGCTGTGACTTTGTTTGTTTGCATTGATTTACAAGAGGCTGTCTAGTAGAGTGTTTTGAGAGACATGCAGCCCCGCAAACCAGAGCTCCATGGTTCGAATCCTGGCTGGGGCACTGATGTTAACGGCCTTGTCAAAAGTGGCTCTAGATCAGTCTTAAGTAAGCTGGGCCATGCAGTGCAGTGGTTAAGCTGTCAGGTTTGTCAGCAGAGGACCGCCGGTTAGGGAGAGATAAGTTTGGTTCCCGGGGGAGGGGGGTCGTCGCGGCCGGAGGAAGTTTCTTTTATCGTAAAGTGGGCGTGGCTTAACCAGGGGTGGGCGTGGCTTGGGTCATGATTCTTCTGTGGAACAATTCGGAACAAGTTTGGGGGGCTAAATCTCAGGCGTGTAAATGCTACGAACGCAACTTTAATAGCATGACATCATCACTCTGGCGTTCCGTTAACTTCAACAAAAGATCAGGGGAGAGCGCGAACGCAGTCCCCAACTACCAGAAATTATGCAGTCGAGATTCCCACATTTGGGGAATTCGCAGGGGTCAGCACAACCGGAAGTGCAATGGCTGAGCCTCACCCTGGGTGAACCACCTTCATGATCATGGTGTCTCCCCTGCCAGGTAAGTATGAGTTGGGCATGTCAGGGATGAGGGAGGCATTCACAGAGAAACCACTCTGGCTCAGGGTGTGCACAATGAATCGTCACAGAGTCCATGCAGATTAAGCTGCCGAGAAGGCGTGGCCTGTACTTTGCTATGCTAAATGAGCAGCACCATGAAGCTGGTGGCCCAGACCAAATAGGGTCTTTGGTTGCTTTTGTGGAGAATGGCTGAATTTACTCTGGTTTCTCTTCATAACGTACAAGTCTTTCGCCTTTTACTAAAGACTTCCGTGGAGAGTAACACCAAAGAGTTGGATATATTTTTGGCAGGCTTAGCCGTTTGACTGAGCCCTGTACGGTTTGTGCAAAGAAACATAGTTGGTTGCATTACTCATTGGTCTTTGTGTTTTGGTTCTGACTTTGCTTTCAATTTCGGAGTAGTTTTTAACCGAGTTGGCTACTTCAGCTTAGTCTTACTTTTTTGATTGCGTTTGTGTCATTATCCACCCTTAAGATTAGGCTTGGGATAAAGACGGAAACAAAATACATGTCCTCTTGTCATTTTAGTTTATTTTGGTGACCGCATGCCAGTGTTCTCTGTATCGTTCCAATTTAGTAGGCTATACTAAAATTGGAACGATACATGACCGCATGCCAGTCTTCTCTGTGGAAACACACAATGCAGATTCAGTTCGCTGTGGCTTTTTGCAAAGCCTGCTTTTCATTTTTATTTCAGTTAACAGACATCTCTTTACACACCTAGCTTTCATTATTCCATTAGTTTTTGTTCATGGTAAGAACCTTGCAAGGAAATAGAAAGCTACAAATCGACCACTCTGTGGGCGGAGTCCTAAGCACCAGCCATTGTAAAATAGTGTAACACCCCGACAAGGAGGGACGGGACCTGAGGGGCGGCCTGCTGGTGCCAACGCCTAGGGGTCATCGCTTCTCGGCCTTTTGGCTAAGATCAAGTGTAGTATCTGTTCTTATCAGTTTAATATCTGATACGTCCTCTATACGGGGACAATATATTAAACGGATTTTTGGAAGTAGGAGTTGAAAAAGGGGCTTGCTCCGTTCTCTCCACGCATTGACCCGGTATTGCAGTGCCGCTGGGAACAGTGCACCCTTCTTGCATTCTGTAGAAATGAAAACCATTGCGTCGTATGCCTGAAGCGGTAGGGCCGTTGGCTTTGGGGTCGTCTTGGGGTGGAGCTGTGACTTTGTTTGTTTGCATTGATTTACAAGAGGCTGTCTAGTAGAGTGTTTTGAGAGACATGCAGCCCCGCAAACCAGAGCTCCATGGTTCGAATCCTGGCTGGGGCACTGATGTTAACGGCCTTGTCAAAAGTGGCTCTAGATCAGTCTTAAGTAAGCTGGGCCATGCAGTGCAGTGGTTAAGCTGTCAGGTTTGTCAGCAGAGGACCGCCGGTTAGGGAGAGATAAGTTTGGTTCCCGGGGGAGGGGGGTCGTCGCGGCCGGAGGAAGTTTCTTTTATCGTAAAGTGGGCGTGGCTTAACCAGGGGTGGGCGTGGCTTGGGTCATGATTCTTCTGTGGAACAATTCGGAACAAGTTTGGGGGGCTAAATCTCAGGCGTGTAAATGCTACGAACGCAACTTTAATAGCATGACATCATCACTCTGGCGTTCCGTTAACTTCAACAAAAGATCAGGGGAGAGCGCGAACGCAGTCCCCAACTACCAGAAATTATGCAGTCGAGATTCCCACATTTGGGGAATTCGCAGGGGTCAGCACAACCGGAAGTGCAATGGCTGAGCCTCACCCTGGGTGAACCACCTTCATGATCATGGTGTCTCCCCTGCCAGGTAAGTATGAGTTGGGCATGTCAGGGATGAGGGAGGCATTCACAGAGAAACCACTCTGGCTCAGGGTGTGCACAATGAATCGTCACAGAGTCCATGCAGATTAAGCTGCCGAGAAGGCGTGGCCTGTACTTTGCTATGCTAAATGAGCAGCACCATGAAGCTGGTGGCCCAGACCAAATAGGGTCTTTGGTTGCTTTTGTGGAGAATGGCTGAATTTACTCTGGTTTCTCTTCATAACGTACAAGTCTTTCGCCTTTTACTAAAGACTTCCGTGGAGAGTAACACCAAAGAGTTGGATATATTTTTGGCAGGCTTAGCCGTTTGACTGAGCCCTGTACGGTTTGTGCAAAGAAACATAGTTGGTTGCATTACTCATTGGTCTTTGTGTTTTGGTTCTGACTTTGCTTTCAATTTCGGAGTAGTTTTTAACCGAGTTGGCTACTTCAGCTTAGTCTTACTTTTTTGATTGCGTTTGTGTCATTATCCACCCTTAAGATTAGGCTTGGGATAAAGACGGAAACAAAATACATGTCCTCTTGTCATTTTAGTTTATTTTGGTGACCGCATGCCAGTGTTCTCTGTATCGTTCCAATTTAGTAGGCTATACTAAAATTGGAACGATACATGACCGCATGCCAGTCTTCTCTGTGGAAACACACAATGCAGATTCAGTTCGCTGTGGCTTTTTGCAAAGCCTGCTTTTCATTTTTATTTCAGTTAACAGACATCTCTTTACACACCTAGCTTTCATTATTCCATT
>NW_028150246.1:0-14507 GCF_964638095.1 Poromitra crassiceps | reverse complement strand
GAACAGTCTAGGTTAGAGTGAGTTGTTGTTGTTGCCACGTTCTTTTCCATCCGTTCTTGTGAGAGTGTGCACGTTGTCTCTCCTCTCTCTTCAGCATGTGATTGCTTGTTTGATGTAAGTCTGCTAATATTTATATGCTTTATGTTACAAGATTTATGTTAACAGTATTCACTCATGTTATAGTTTTATGTCATGCACTCGTTCATATGTTGTTATTTTACCCGCAGGGTGTTCTCATCTTTGTCGGTAATAAAATTGCTAGCAGACATTGAGGAGTCTTTCTTCAGTGTGGGCGGCCGGTCAGTCATTGCAGCCACGTGTGAGTTTTAACTTTGTATTTTAAGTGTAAAGTCTTCTTTATGTGTGGTGTGTGAGTCAAGGATCACACTGTGAACTGGATTGCTAGTTTTAATATCAAGAGTTGCGTGGAGATACATTGGCATGTGATATCGAACTGCTAGACGCTACCGGTACTCAAGACACAAGCAGGACTAGAGGCACGCTGATTGGCTTAGCATGTAAACACTATGGCGGCTCACAGTAGACATCTGTGTCTACTGCCCAGGAGCCCAGGAGGACTAGGCCTCTGATCAACGTGTCTTTGTGCTCCGATCCAGTCTACAACTACTGCGCACACAAGCAAGGACAACTTTGGAAACGCAAAGACTCCAAGTAAGGCTGAGATATAGTGCATAAGCCCGCCGCCTACCGATCATATGGAATTATCTTCTAGAATCATTGAGGACGATATGGGTTCCTTTGTTTATTGAGTAGCCTAGTGATGAATACGAGTTGATAAGGCAATAGACGAATCTGGTTGGTAACGTCTGCACGCACAACCTCTCTCTCTCTCTCCCTCTCTCTCTCTCTCCCACTCTGCCTCGCTCTCCCGCTATTTTCCTCTCGCGCGCCATGGGGGGATTTTATCATAGCAGAGATGTGCGGGTTGTCTTTGTTCTCTGCTGTTTGACTTTTGTTGCTCTGCTGTGGTTTCCTGTGGGGTGTGTGTGTGTGAGGCGGGTGGGGGGCGTTGTGCTTGTGTGGGCCGGTCATTGCAGCCACGTGTGAGTTTTAACTTTGTATTTTAAGTAATGGTGATGCTTTATTAAAGGAACATCAAATGTCTCTCTCGCGCATGCGCTCACTCTTGACCTCCGTCATTCCATGCGATACCAAATTCTCTCTATTTGATGTGCGCATGTCCAACTAAGAAAACACGGCCGTTGGAGCCTTGGTTTATGACCCTTTGTGTTCTCTCTCTCTCTCTCATTTGTATAGGCCTACCTTCAAACCTGTGATGATTATCTCAATACATTTTAAGCAACATACCATTCAATTTTGTACAATTTCAATTAGAGTTTGAGACTCCAATTTGTAATGAAATTGTATATGACTGATTTAATTTAACCCCTGCTGTATCTACAGAGCTGCTTGGTGGGAGGACAGACATCTGGCGTAGGAGGGGAGGAGCATTGTCAAAATGAATTCTTCAGAAGAGGTGAGAAAAATATCACTGTTGTATCACTGATGTTGCAACACACACACACACACACACTGTGCCCCTGCCCTAATTCTTTCTTTGTGTCTTTATAGAAACAGAGAGACACCAACAAGAGACCCAAACACATTCACACTGGAGAGAAGCCCTACCACTGTGACCAATGTGGAAGCAGTTTCAGTCAGTTAGGTAGCCTAAAAACACACAAACGCATTCACACTGGAGATAAGCCCTACCACTGTGACCAATGTGGAAGCAGTTTCAGTCAGTTAGGTAACCTAAAGACACACAAACGCATTCACACTGGAGATAAGCCCTACCACTGTGACCAATGTGGAAGCAGCTTCAGTCAGTTGGGTGATCTAAAAAACCACAAACGCATTCACACTGGAGAGAAGCCCTACAAATGTGACCAATGTGGATGCAGTTTCAGTGTGTTAGCGAACCTAAAAAGACACAAACGCATTCACACTGGACAGAAGCCCTACCACTGTGACCAATGTGGAAGCAGTTTCAGTCAGTTAGGTAGCCTAACAACACACAAACGCATTCACACTGGAGATAAGCCCTACCACTGTGACCAATGTGGAAGCAGGTTCGGTGAGTTAGGTAGCCTAAAAACACACAAACGCATTCACACTGGAGAGAAGCCCTACAAATGTGACCAGTGTGGGAGCAGTTTCAGTCGGTTAGGTAACCTAGAAACACACAAGCGCATTCACACTGGAGATAAGCCCTACCACTGTGACCAATGTGGACGCAGTTTCAGTGTGTTAGCGAACCTAAAAAGACACAAACGCATTCACACTGGACAGAAGCCCTACCACTGTGACCAATGTGGGAGCAGTTTCAGACACTCAAGTGCCCTAACAACACACAAACGCATTCACACTGGAGATAAGCCCTACCACTGTGACCAATGTGGAAGCAGTTTCAGTCAGTTAGGTAGCCTAAAAACACACAAACGCATTCACACTGGAGATAAGCCCTACCACTGTGACCAATGTGGAAGCAGGTTCAGTGAGTTAGGTAGCCTAAAAAGACACAAACGCATTCACACTGGACAGAAGCCCTACCACTGTGACCAATGTGGAAGCAGTTTCAGTGTGTTAGCTAGCCTAAAAACACACAAACGCATTCACACTGGAGATATGCCCTACCACTGTGACCAATGTGGAAGCAGGTTCAGTGAGTTAGGTAGCCTAAAAACACACAAACGCATTCACACTGGAGATAAGCCCTACCACTGTGACCAATGTGGAAGCAGGTTCGGTGAGTTAGGTAGCCTAAAAACACACAAACGCATTCACACTGGAGAGAAGCCCTACAAATGTGACCAATGTGGAAGCAGTTTCAGTCAGTTAGGTAGCCTAAAAAACCACAAACACATTCACACTGGAGATAAGCCCTACCACTGTGACCAATGTGGAAGCAGTTTCAGTCAGTTAGGTAGCCTAAAAAGACACAAACGCATTCACACTGGACAGAAGCCCTACCACTGTGACCAATGTGGGAGCAGTTTCAGAGACTCAGGTGCCCTAACAACACACAAACGCATTCACACTGGAACGGGCTACTGGTGTGACTGCTGTAAGAAAATGTTCACTCAGTCATCTGGTCTGAAGAAACACCGCTGCATCTAACCTGAAGAGCGCCCTCCACTGTCAGCAGGCGGAACAAACCTATTTCTGTTCAACCACACATGTAATCAATGAATCCATGTAAATGGAGAGCTTGTGAGACTAATATCACCATTATTTTTTTCTGGCTGTAAGCCTGACGAAGACCAACGGTTGAAACGTGTTGGGTTTTTGTGTTTGCCCGTATTAAATTGAAGATGTATTCTGGTTTGTAACTCTTTGCAGTACGCAGATACAATTACTTCTCATTAAATAATATATTTCTTTCAAACTCCAAGTAGCTCCTTTTCTCGCCTTGTATTCTATTTTGCCTTCTGAGCTGCTTTGGTCCACATTTTTTGTGCCTCCGTATTGACATATATTAAATTGAGATATATTGTCCCTAAAGTTTACTAACATGAACATTGACATCAACAAAGGCAAGTTCATATTAAAGGCACAATTAATGCGCATCTCTTCAGTGTATTACTTCGAGCCTGGCATTAACTAAAGTAACTATGTCACAACAAGCATTACCTATGACATGAATGATTTGTGGCTGCATATTTGAATACTTTCTTCATCTAATGTTTAATTGATAATCAAGGTTTACTATTACACTTTATTGTGATTTGGTTGTAGAGTTTGCCAAGTGGTGCTTGATGCAGTACTGGGCTCCTCCCACCTGGAGCTCCAGAGGAGAGATGTTTTAGCTCCAGAGAGGAGGAGCTGGGGTAGCCTAGGTAAACCCAGCCCCCACGTGACCTGCTCTCTCAGTTCCCAGTCACATAGTGACTGAGAACAGGTCTGAGAGCAGGTCACGTGGGGGATGGGTTTACCCAGGCTAGAGCTGGGGCTCCTTTGATGAAGCCAGCTGCAATGCTGCAATGAGGAAACTCACTCCTGGTAGAATGTCTCTGCCTTCAAAATAAAATGCAAATAAAAGCGTTTCAAATAAATGCAAAAAAGTGTTGTTTTGCGTGTCATCATTCATCATCAGTTACTGGAGCTCTTTGCCAAAACAACATTATAGCACTTTATAGCCTATTTATTACTCATTAGGAATACTGTATACATCATCCACATTCTGTGAGTACACATGAAGACCCATAGTAATTTATATAGGTATAGCCTATATTTTACTTTCTAGATCAGATTTACTTTCTATTGAACTCCCCCGTACAATTAATTTGACAGCTCATCCATCATATTTTGTACTTTACTTATCAGTCACATTGTGCTTGTATGATGGAATATGTGACACATGAACTTTCATTTGATTTATTATTGTTATGAAGCCACCTGTAGGGTTGTGCTTATTGTATTAAATACCTCAATGTATTAATAAAATAAACAAGGTTTTTCTGTTTCCCAAACTCCAGTTAAGAAAAGATCAAGTCAGTGCATCTGTACATCACCTTTATTATATCCTATATGCAATGCCACCTCACTACTACAGGAAACCATGTCATATAGTTCTTCAGCTGGATATAGTCATTGTGTTTCTCTTTCTACATACAGCTTGTATGCATGTAGCGTTGGCAAGTCTCAATTAGAGGAAGAGAGGTTTTAGTGAATAGAGACAGAACAATTAAAGTGCTAGGAGGTCATTATAGTTCACAGTCACCTCCTTAGCATTACCTGTATAGTTTACATCAGAATACAGTCTAGGCCCACCTACACAATAACAAACTGACAGTAGTCATAATCAGCTTATTGGCCAAGTATGTACACATACAAGGAATTTGACTCTGGTTTGCCTTGCTCTCAATGTACTCACACACACACACACACACACACACACAGAGTGATGGTATGACATTGATGACATAGGCTGATAGATGAAGTGTAAATGTATGGGCCTAAATAGACATACATGCAGACTAGACTAGGATAGAACTAGCCTACTTATTCTACTTTCTCAGTTCCCATAAGTCACATGTTTTCTTGTGTCCAAGCTTTACTTAGCGTAGCCCTGATTGGAGGATTTCCTGTCTACAGTTGTTCCACGCTTTTTTAAATGTTTTACTCATACTTTATTTCTTGATATTTCCATCATTCTGCTGGTGGTTAATGCATGCTACACTGGACCATGATATCCACTAATGGATATCGACAGGATAAATAAGCTGTTGTTGTTGTTGTTATTGTTGTTGTTGTTGTTGTTGTTGTTGGTTTCCACAGGAAGGGTGATGCTGGTGTTGCTATGGATACAATTTCATCCTAGAGATGTGAGCAGACACACAGCATGGAGCTGCAACTGAGTCTCTGATTGGACATTAGGACAGCTTCCATGTTCCCAGGGTTTATACAAGGCTGCTTTTCAGCCATTTCCATTCCTGCACATGCTCATGTGACCACTGCCAGTCAGTTTTATCTTCCAGCAGGCTCCTCAATGCCTTAGTGTTCGCTGACAGGTTCGGGATAAACCTGCTCATATAATTGACTAAGCCTAGCGCCCTCTGTAGTTTAGTCTTACTGTTTGGCTGTGGCATCTCCTCCACCGCCCTTGTCTTCTCGGGGTCTGGCTGAACCCCCTTCCCTGACAGCTGATCCCCTAGATATGTCAGCTCTCTCACCCCAAACTCGCACTTCTCCTTGTTTAGTTTAAGCCCTGATTCCTGTGCCCTTTTCAGTACTTCCCTCAGCCGGGAGTCGTGGTCACTCTGTGAGTTGCCCCACACTATGACATCATCCAAGAACACGCCCACTCCCTCCATGCCTTCAAATATCTGTGAAGCAGTTCTATGAAATACTTCTGGAGCTGAGCAGATGCCAAAAGGCAGTCTCAGGAAACAGTACCTCCCAAATGGGGTATTAAAGGTACAGAGTTTGGTGCTCTCCTCCTCCAGCTCTATGTGATAAAATGCAGATTAAGCATCTAGCTTTGAAAAATAGCTTGCACCTGCCATACAACCTAGGATGTCAGCCTTAATAGGCAGCCTGAAATGCTGCCTTTTTATCCATTTATTCAGGTCATTAGGTGCCAAGCACAGTCTCAGTTTACCATCTTTCTTTTCATTTATCACTAGTGAGTTAACCCACTCTGTAGGTTGCTCAATTCGTCTAACTATCCCCAGCTCTGTCAGCCGGTCCAGTTCATTTTTCAATCTATCCCTCAGTGCAAAAGGCACTTTCCTGGCTGGATGGATGACAGGTTCTGCACCTTCCCTGAGCTGTATCCTGTGTTTACCTGGAAGCTTCCCTATGCCTCCAAACACCTGTGGGAACTCTGTCATAATCTCGTCATGCACATTAACCCTGCCCCTCAGCTCGGTGGCTTGCTGCCTTGCCCCTCTGTCAATGACATGCACTCTCTCTCTGTCAATAACCTGCACCCTCTTTATCAGCCCTAGCTGCTCACATGCTCTTAATCCTAGAATAGGCTGTCTACCTCCTTGATTATAGAGAACAGTGCCTGGGCCTTTTTCTCTCTGCATGTTAATGTCAGCCTGCACGTGCCTATGGTGGGGATTGGCTCATTGTTGTAATTGTACAGATTCTGTTTTTTCCGGGAGATCATTGGCTTCTTTTGTAGCTTTATGAACTCTTTCCATGACAATATGTTTGTCTGGGCCCCTGTGTCCAGTTTCACTGCCACTGTTGGGCCATTGACGTCTAGGTGCGTAATCCATTCATCAGCACTTGTTTGATCCTTCACCTCTCCTATGTAGATGTGTTGATCCTCTTCGTCGCTGGTATCCAGCCCTCCACTGGCTCCTTGCTCTTCCACAACTTGCACTTTCCTTTTGACATTGCAGCATCTGGCGAAGTGGTTACTACCACCACACTTCCTGCACTGTTTTCCAAATGCGGGGCATTTCCTTGGTGCATGAGTGTAACCACAGCGCTCGCATTCAAAAGTCTCTGCTGTAGTGTCTTGGCGCACCGTGCGTGCCCCGCCCCCTTTTGTTGACCATCTTCCTGCCCTTTTGCTTATAGCATCGATATTTCCATCACCCTCGCCCTCAAATGTCTTTAGCTGGATTCTTGCCTTTTCTGAAACTTGGCAGATGTTAACTGCCTTCTCTAAACTCAAGTCCATCTCTTTGAGGAGACTCATCCTTACTTTCTTATCCCGGACTCCAATCACGATTTGGTCCCGTATCATTGAGTCACACAATGTTCCAAAATTGCATGACTGGCTTTTGAGTCGGAGGTCCGTTACGTACTGTTCAATAGACTCATTTTCTCCCTGTAGCCTATTACGGAAAATGTACCTCTCGTACGTTTCATTCTTCCGTGGTGTAGCGTACGCCTCGAATTTGGCGATAACAGCTGCATATTTGCCTTGTTCGCCTTCGGTCCACGTGAAAGTATTGAAAACATCCAATGCTGCACGTCCCGCAATGGTTAGTAGCAACGCTGTCTTCCTCTGGTCAGCATGTTCACTTGCACCCGTCGCCGGCAGGTACAGTTCGAAACTTTGCTTAAACACTTTCCAATTTTCAGCTACGTTTCCCGTCAACGCTAATTCTGCTGGCTGGCGGATTGCATCCATCTTTCAATTCGTATTTTAGTGAGATCTTACCTCACTCCTGGTACCATGTTTTGAAGTGACTGTACACACCAGACGATTCATTCAAAAGCAACTTTACTTCCTGATACACATTCCTTAGTACACAGTCTAGAGCGCCCTCCATAGGCGTCATGTAGAACCACATATCAATACACAAACAAAGCCTCACAACCATGGATGTGTTCAAACCCCCACCTGAAACATCTGTGCTACAATGGGCGGGACGTCGGTGAGTTCAAAGGTGTGACGTCAGCTGCGCTATATAAACAGCTGTTTACAGAGTCTGACTGCCTCTTTAGACCCGGCGGCCCAGCTTGATCACAAAAGAGATGGACATTTCTGCAGAAACCCCAGGACAATAGACCAGGAGGACTAGGCTCAACGTTTCTTTGTGCTCCGATCCAGTCTACAACTACTGTGCACACAAGCAAGGACGACTTTGGAAACGCAAAGACTCCAAGTAAGGCTGAGATATAGTGCATAAGCCCGCCGCCTACCGATCATATGGAATTATCTTCTAGAATCATTGAGGACGATATGGTTTCCTTTGTTTATTGAGTAGCCTAGTGATGAATACGAGTTGATAAGGCAATAGACGAATCTGGTTGGTAACGTCTGCACGCACAACCTCTCTCTCTCCCTCTCTCTCTCCCTCCCTCTCTCTCTCTCTCTCCCTCTCTCTCCCTCCCTCCCTCCCTCCCTCTCCCTCCCTCTCTCTCTCTCTCCCTCTCTCTCCCCCCCCTCCCTCTCTCTCTCCCTCTCTCTCTCTCCCTCCCTCTCTCCCCCCCCCCCCCTCCCTCTCCCTCCCTCCCTCTCTCCCCCTCTCTCCCACTCTGCCTCGCTCTCCCGCTATTTTCCTCTCGCGCGCCATGGGGGGATTTGATCATAGAAGAGATGTGCGGGTTGTCTTTGTTCTCTGCTGTTGAACTTTTGTTGCTGCTGTGGTTTCCTGTGGTGTGTGTGTGTGAGGCGGGTGGGGGCGTTGTGCGTGTGTGGGCCGGTCAGTCATTGCAGCCACGTGTGAGTTTTAACTTTGTATTTTAAGTAATGGTGATGCTTTATTAAAGGAACATCAAAGGTCTCTCTCTCGCGCATGCGCTCACTCACTCACTCATTCCATGCGATACCAAATTCTCTCTATTTGATGTGCGCATGTCCAACTAATTCAAGAAAACACGACCGTCGGAGCCTTTGGTTTATGACCCTTTGTGTTCTCTCTCTCTCTCTCTCTCTCTCTCTCATATTTGTATAGGCCTACCTTCAAACCTATGATGATTATCTCAATACATTTTAAGCAACATACCATTCAATTTTGTACAATTCCAATTAGAGTTTGAGACTCCAATTTGTAATGAAATTGTATATGACTGATTTAATTTAACCCCTGCTGTATCTACAGAGCTGCTTGGTGGGAGGACAGACATCTGGCGTAGGAGGGGAGGAGCATTGTCCAAATGAATTCTTCAGAAGAGGTGAGAAAAATATCACTGTTGTATCACTGATGTTGCAACACACACACACACACACACACACACACACACACACACTGTGCCCCTGCCCTAATTCTTTCTTTGTGTCTTTATAGAAACAGAGAGACACCAACAAGAGACCCAAACGCATTCACACTGGAGAGAAGCCCTACAAATGTGACCAATGTGGGAGCAGTTTCAGTCGGTTAGGTCACCTGAAAACACACAAACGCATTCACACTGGAGAGAAGCCCTACCACTGTGACCAATGTGGAAGCAGGTTCAGTGAGTTAGGTAGCCTAAAAACACACAAACGCATTCACACTGGAGAGAAGCCCTACCACTGTGACCAATGTGGAAGCAGTTTCAGTCTGTTGCATCACCTAAAAAGACACAAACGCATTCACACTGGAGAGAAGCCCTACAAATGTGACCAATGTGGAAGCAGTTTCAGTGTGTTAGGTCACCTAAAAAGACACAAACGCATTCACACTGGAGAGAAGCCCTACCACTGTGACCAATGTGGAAGCAGGTTCAGTGAGTTAGGTAGCCTAGAAACACACAAACGCATTCACACTGGAGAGAAACCCTACCACTGTGACCAATGTGGAAGCCGTTTCAGTAGGTTAAGTCACCTAAGAAGACACAAACGCATTCACACTGGAGATAAGCCCCACCACTGTGACCAATGTGGGAGCAGTTTCAGTAGGTTAAGTCACCTAAAAAGACACAAACTAATTCACACTGGAGAGAAGCCCTACAAATGTGACCAGTGTGGGAGCAGTTTCAGTCAGTCAAGTAACCTAACAACACACAAACGCATTCACACTGGAGATAAGCCCTACCACTGTGACCAATGTGGGACCAGTTTCAGTGAGTTACGTTACCTAAAAAGCCACAAACGCATTCACACTGGAGAGAAGCCCTACCACTGTGACCAATGTGGGACCAGTTTCAGTGCGTTAGCTAACCTAACAACACACAAACGCATTCACACTGGAACGGGCTACTGGTGTGACTGCTGTAAGAAAATGTTCACTCAGTCATCTAGTCTGAAGAAACACCGCTGCATCTAACCTGAAGAGCGCCCTCCACTGTCAGCAGGTGGAACAAACTTATTTCTGTTCAACCACACATGTAATCAATGAATCAAAGTAAATGGAGAGCTTGTGAGACTAATATCACCATTATTTTTTCTGGCTGTAAGCCTGACGAAGACCAACGGTTGAAACGTGTTGCGTTTTTGTGTTTGCCCGTATCAAATTGAAGATGTATTCTGGTTTGTAACTCTTTGCAGTACGCAGATACAATTACTTCTCATTAAATAATATATTATTTTCAAACTCTAAGTAGCTCCTTTTCTCGCCTTGTATTCTATTTTGCCTTCTGAGCTGCTTTGGTCCACATTTTTTGTGCCTCCGTATTGACATATATTAAATTGAGACATATTGTCCCTAAAGCTTACTAACATGAATTAAACAAGAACATTGACATCAACAAAGGCAGGTTCATATTAAAGGCACAATTAATGTGCATCTCTTCAGTGTATTACTTCGAGCCTGGCATTAACTAAAGTAACTATGTCACAACAAGCATTACCTATGACATGAATGATTTGTTGCTGCATATTTGAATACTTTCTTCATCTAATGTTTAATTGATAATCAAGGTTTACTATTAAACTTTATTGTGATTTTGTTGTAGAGTTTGCCAAGTGGTGCTTGATGCAGTACTGGGCTCCTCCCCCCTGGAGCTCCAGAGGAGAGATGTTTTAGCTCCAGAGAGGAGGAGCTGGGGCTCCTTTGATGAAGCCAGCTGCAATGCTGCAATGAGGAAACTCACTCCTGGTAGAATGTCTCTGCCTTCAAAATAAAATGCAAATAAAAGCGTTTCAAATAAATGCAAAAAAGTGTTGTTTTGCGTGTCATCATTCATCATCAGTTACTGGAGCTCTTTGCCAAAACAACATTATAGCACTTTATAGCCTATTTATTACTCATTAGGAATACTGTATACATCATCCACATTCGAGTACACATGAATATCCATACTAATTTCTATATAGCCTATATTTTACTTTCTAGATCAGATTTACTTTCTATTGAACTCCCCCGTACAATTAATTTGACAGCTCATCCATCATATTTTGTACTTTACTTATCAGTCACATTGTGCTTGTATGATGGAATATGTGACACATGAACTTTCATTTGATCTATTATTGTTATGAAGCCACCTGTATGGTTGTGCTTATTGTATTAAATACCTCAATGTATTAATAAAATAAACAAGGTTTTTCTGTTTCCCAAACTCCAGTTAAGAAAAGATCAAGTCAGTGCATCTGTACATCACCTTTATTATATCCTATTCCTATATGCAATGCCACCTCACCTATACAGGAAACCATGTCATATAGTTCTTCAGCTGGATATAGTCATTGTGTTTCTCTTTCTACATACAGCTTGTATGCATGTAGCGTTGGCAAGTCTCAATTAGAGGAAGAGAGGTTTTAGTGAATAGAGACAGAACAATTACAGTGCTAGGAGGTCATTATAGTACACAGTCACCTCCTTAGCATTACCTGTATAGTTTACATCAGAATACAGTCTAGGCCCACCTACACAATAACAAACTGACAGTAGTCATAATCAGCTTATTGGCCAAGTATGTACACATACAAGGAATTTGACTCTGGTTTGCCTTGCTCTCAATGTACTCACACACACTCACACACACACACACACACACACACACACACACACACACACACACACACACACACACACACACACACACACACACACACACAGAGTGATGGTATGACATTGATGACATAGGCTGATAGATGAAGTGTAAATGTATGGGCCTAAATAGACATACATGCAGACTAGACTAGAATAGAACTAGCCTACTTATTCTACTTTCTCAGTTCCCATAAGTCACATGTTTTCTTGTGTACAAGCTTTACTTAGCGTAGCCCTGATTGGAGGATTTCCTGTCTACAGTTGTTCCACGCTTTTTTAAATGTTTTACTCATACTTTATTTCTTGATATTTCCATCATTCTGCTGGTTTTAATGCATGCTACACTGGACCATGATATCCACTAATGGATATCGACAGGATAAATAAGCTGTTGTTGTTGTTGTTGTTGTTGTTGTTGTTGGTTTCCACAGGAAGGGTGATGCTGCTGTTGCTATGGATACAATTTCATCCTAGAGATGTGAGCAGACACACAGCATGGAGCTGCAACTGAGTCTCTGATTGGACATTAGGACAGCTTCCATGTTCCCAGGGTTTATACAAGGTTGCTTTTCAGCCATTTCCATTCCTGCACATGCTCATGTGACCACTGCCAGTCAGTTTTATCTTCCAGCAGGCTCCTCAGTGCCTTAGTGTTCGCTGACAGGTTCGGGATAAACCTGCTCATATAATTGACTAAGCCTAGCGCCCTCTGTAGTTCAGTCTTATTGTTTGGCTGTGGCATCTCCTCCACCGCCCTTGTCTTCTCGGGGTCTGGCTGAACCCCCTTCCCTGACAGCTTATCCCCTAGATATGTCAGCTCTCTCACCCCAAACACGCACTTCTCCTTGTTTAGTTTAAGCCCTGATTCCTGTGCCCTTTTCAGTACTTCCCTCAGCCGGGAGTCGTGGTCACTCTGTGAGTTGCCCCACACTATGACATCATCCAAGAACACGCCCACTCCCTCCATGCCTTCAAATATCTGTGAAGCAGTTCTATGAAATACTTCTGGAGCTGAGCAGATGCCAAAAGGCAGTCTCAGGAAACAGTACCTCCCAAATGGGGTATTAAAGGTACAGAGTTTGGTGCTCTCCTACTCCAGCTCTATGTGATAAAATGCAGATGAAGCATCTAGCTTTGAAAAATAGCTTGCACCTGCCATACAACCTAGGATGTCAGCCTTAATAGGCAGCCTGAAATGCTGCCTTTTTATCCATTTATTCAGGTCATTAGGTGCCAGTTTACCATCTTTCTTTTCATTTATCACTAGTGAGTTAACCCACTCTGTAGGTTGCTCAATTCGTCTAACTATCCCCAGCTCTGTCAGCCGGTCCAGTTCATTTTTCAATCTATCCCTCAGTGCAAAAGGCACTTTCCTGGCTGGATGGATGACAGGTTCTGCACCTTCCCTGAGCTGTATCCTGTGTTTACCTGGAAGCTTCCCTATGCCTACAAAAACATGTGGGAACTCTGTCATAATCTCGTCATGCACATTAACCCTGCCCCTCAGCTCGGTGGCTTGCTGCCTTGCCCCTCTGTCAATGACATGCACTCTCTCTCTGTCAATAACCTGCACCCTCTTTATCAGCCCTAGCTGCTCACATGCTCTTAATCTAGAATAGGCTGTCTATCCTCCTTGATTATAGAGAACAGTGCCTGTGCCTTTTTCTCTCTGCATGTTAATGTCAGCCTGCACGTGCCTATGGTGGGGATTGGCTCATTGTTGTAATTGTACAGATCTGTTTTTTTTCGGGGAGATCATTGGCTTCTTTTGTAGCTTTATGAACTCTTTCCATGACAATATGTTTGTCTGGGCCCTGTGTCCAGTTTCATTGCCACTGTTGTGCCATTGACGTCTAGGTGCGTAATCCATTCATCAGCACTTGTTTGATCCTTCACCTCTCCTATGTAGATGCGTTGATCCTCTTCGTCGCTGGTATCCAGCCCTCCACTGGCTCCTTGATCTTCACAACTTGCACTTTCCTTTTGACATTGCAGCATCTGGCGAAGTGGTTACTACCACCACACCTCCTGCACTGTTTTCCAAATGCGGGGCATTTCCTTGGTGCGTGAGTGTAACCACAGCGCTCGCATTCAAAAGTCTCTGCTGTAGTGTCTTGGCGCACTACCTGTATAGTTTACATCAGAACACAGTCTAGACCCACCTACACAATAACAAACTGACAGTAGTCATAATCAGCTTATTGGCCAAGTATGTACACATACAAGGAATTTGACTCTGGTTTGCCTTGCTCTCAATGTACTCACACACACACACACACACACACACACACACACACACACACACACACACACACACACACACACACACACCACACACACACACACACACACACACACACAGTGATGGTATGACATTGATGACATAGGCTATCGATAGATGAAGTGTAAATTTATGGGCCTAAATAGGCATACATGCAGACTAGACTAGGATAGAACTAGCCTACTTATTCTACTTTCTCAGTTCCCATAATAAGTCACATGTTTTCTTGTGTCCAAGCTTTACTTAGCGTAGCCCTGATTGGAGATTTCTGTCTACAGTTGTTCCACGCTTTTTAAATGTTTTACTCATAATTTATTTCTTCATATTTCCATCGTTCTGCTGGTGGTTAATGCATGCTACACTGGACCATGATATCC
>NW_028150247.1:0-14508 GCF_964638095.1 Poromitra crassiceps | reverse complement strand
ACGAATGCAGAAATGATCCAGATATACAGATGAGTATGAGCTGCATGTACAGTGGGTTTGATTTGAAGGGAGCAGACTGCTTGAAGTGGTGGTATTGTACCTTTAATCCAAACAAACCCTGCAACAGAAGAGAGAAGAGAGCGTCAGTATGATTGCCTGCTTTGAAGTGCGCAGATCGAGTGTAAAAAGCAACTTCCTGCTGCTTCTATCCGCTGCTATAAGAAACCATCTGTGCAGTTTTTACAAGACAAGACAAAGGCTTTTTTTCAAACACACAATAGAACGAACACAGTCATAATGCACTTAAGTTGCTGGATAGTGAATAATTCAACAGTCTGGCATACTGTATCAAGAAATGATCAGTTACCTGACAGTCTGCACTTTAAATTAATCAAAAAATGTAAATTAATTCTACTTTCTCCAGAGTGATCAAATTGATGAGCTGCCCAAACTTTACAAAATCTTATTTGCGTAGCCACGGCAAAACTTTGTATAACCAACGGAAAATGAACAGAGCTAAATGAGAATAAAACAGGTAATGATTGACCATGCATGAAATAGGTAAAATACAATGATATAAATGCTGTACTGTATAAGTCTGTAAAATGTGTTTTGCAAAGTGAATCTATATATACATTACATGGCACTTTCAATTTTGAGGCGATTTAAGGGTAATGATTGGGAAAAGAGAGAAAGCAGACTTACAGGCAGTCCTGGCATTCCTGGTGTGCCCCATCGTCCAGACGGGCCAATATTCCCCTGATTAAGAGAGAACAAAATGTCATAACTGGCATCAACCAAGTCTATTCAAAGAGTGGAACCAACAACTAAAACTAAGGTGTTAATGTTGCGTAGGATACCTGTTCCCCCTTCAGGCCTACCGGCCCCGGCATACCAACAGCACCCTGAATACCCTGAGAAATTCACAGAGCCCATATTAATCATAGAACAATCATAGTTAGCAATCTTTCTAGCGTATGATATTTTATTCTTATTCTTATGCATGTGCACTAGATTGAAGAACACTTTTCAGACAGTAGAGATGCATTGATAAACATTGTAGAATAGCCACAATATCTTTGAGGATATTCTTTACAATATTATGAATAATGAAATATACTTGGATGATACAGGCATTTGTAGCTGCATTACCATCATACCTATAATCACAGTTCACATCCTAACATTATTATTGGTGCATTAGTCGACATTATGCATAATGTGACTGAGATGATACATCTTGACAGCTCATACCTTCATGCCATCAGCTCCAGCTGGTCCAGGTGCTCCCATGTCCCCTTTCTCGGCCTGTAGATACAAACAGTGCAGTCAGGTCTCCACCTTCATTCTTCACAGTAGATCAGTACTAAAGCAATTCAAGCACAGCTCCACCTGAAATTAACCCAAACCCAAACTAAGCCCAGCAGGTAATCATAGCGTTAGCGGTAATGGTATTTTTTAAAAGTCAAGCCCACCTTATATACAGTGCAAACATGTTGATTCCAGTTTGGTCCTGATTGAATGTCAACCTGCCATTGCACCTATACCATATAGTGTTCATTAATGATGTGTTTACCTCTTTCCCCTTTTCACCTCGATCCCCAAAGTCCCCGCGCAATCCGGGGATTCCCTTGATGATAAACAAAGACATGAATCAAATGACTGATCACATGATCACATGCATTATAATAGTGCAGGGTTAGGGATAGTAGTACATTTCTTTATAGATCCTACATACACTTTTTAAACGATAGCATAAGTCATGATAGAGTGGATAGATGGCTGTTTAGAGAAGGAAGAAATCCACCTACAATGAGCCCCGCCCACCCAGCAGGGCCGGCCAATCCTGTGGCTCCCTGGTCTCCCTGTGAGGCGTGACAAAACATACTGTTGGTTCATGCAACGTCATTAAATGAGGTGTACAGAACATGTGTGTGTGTGTGTGTGTGTGTGTGTGTGTGTGTGTGTGTGTGTGTGTGTGTGTGTGTGTGTGTGTGTGTTACCTTTGGTCCTCTCTCCCCCCTGCTTCCTCTGACTCCTGCTTTGCCCCTTTTCCCCTGTGGACGTGTTCACCATGTTTTTCAATGAGGCAGCACAGAGCGAAGCCAAACACACTAAATAACCTACTCTTTCATGTCTGAATTCATTACTGAAATAACCAAATCTTTCATGTATGAATTCATTACTGAAATAACCAAATCTTTCATGTATGAATTCATTACTGTGGCCGGTCGCTGTCAAGACTTTTTTAGCCATTTCCCCTTTAGCCACATTCACACAGACTGTTTGCCAGTAATATATGCAAGTCCATAAATCTTTGATTTTTTTTTTAATCACCTCTTTCAGCGCATAAAAAGCACAAAAATATCACAAAAAAGAAAGCCTGTATAACGTTGATAAGAAGTGGTTCTCCACCAATCTGTCCGTATGCCCCGTTGCCTCTTCTCATGGGGCCGAGCTCCACACAGCAGAAGTGTCTTTGTGGAAAGCTGTGAAACGAGAAGGGAGTGAATAGGAGCTCTGCTCTTATTTACCCTTCTTCCAATGTGACCCGTCTTGCCTGGTGATCCATCTCTGCCAGCGTCTCCCTGTAGGGGTGAAATCACACAAATCAGCCAGCGAGTGAAACGCAGTGCAGCCTCTCTGTCTGCATGCACAAGCTGGCCTATATATATATATCTATATATACATATATGTACATATGTATATATATGTATATACTGTATGTATGTATATGTATATATACACACATGTATATAGGGTTATACCATCCAGGGATATACCATCCAGCTTGTTCCACTCTTGTAAAGGCCTGCATGTGAATACCTTGGAAGTAAAACAACTAGCGATCATATTGGCCCTTTTGGAAAAGTAGCATTTGAACACCAGAGTAAATGGCTCATTAAGATGTATTGGTGAACAATCTTTGACCATCTTACCTTCTCCCCTCTCATGCCCTGGTTCCCCTCTGGTCCTGGGCTTCCCTGCACTCCCTGCATGGCAATCATATTTTGTTTTAAATCCAACTTGCTATCAGACAATCATACAAATAGTATAGATGTTCTCTATGATTGCTATGGATGTTTCCCATTTTCCTCACTAATATGGCACAACCAAACTTACCTGAACCCCTGGGGGACCCGGGGGACCCTGGGCTCCCACCTCACCAGGAGGCCCCTAAAGAAAGGACAGCAAGCATGAGGCACAAGTCAGGAAGTGAAGCAGGCTCAGGAAGTGCACAATCCTCCGCACGTTATTAACAGCAGCTGAACTACTGATGCAGCTCAAGGAGGGTGAGTTCTTACCTCTAACCCAGGGAGAGATGTTGGACCCCTGACTCCTGGCAGACCATCCTCACCCTACATAGACAAGGTAGTATTGATAGATAGATAAGGTAGTATTGTAGATAGATAAGGTTGTATTGTAAATATTTACATCCACTACATACAAGGTGTTTGCACTGTATTTAATGAAGTATGCATAATAGAACTAACACAGGTATATATAGCATGAAAAGCACACACACCTGTTCCCCTAGTGGGCAGGTATATATAGCATGAAAAGCACACACACCTGTTCCCCTGCTGGGCCTGGAGCCCCCACGTCTCCTTTCAGTCCCTCTGGCCCTGCTTCTCCTTTAGCACCTGTGTCTCCCTGAGGCCCAGCCTCTCCTACAGGGCCCTGTCATGCAGACATAGAGTCAATCTGTCATGCAGACATAGAGTCAATGCAATGCAAGCTATTCATCATTAGTCCTTTTATAAAGTCTTTACATTTTGTATTTGCTCTTAAAATGGACTTTTCCTTAAAGTAAATAAAATCCAAATATTTCCAATTGGGTGAGATAATCTGACTTGATTTCAGTTTTTGTCCAAATCAAGTGACATTATTTAGTACTAGTGGATTGAATACAAGACTAAATCACATTATTTCCACACATGGGAAATACAATTGTGCGTTGGTTGAATCCTAGCTATCTAGCCCTGAAAGATCAGAAAACAGAAATCTGGAGTCTCTTCTTGTGGGTATTTTCCCTTTGATAGAACAGTAGGCAGACAGGAGAGGTGGGCAGAGAGAGTGGGGACTAAGCCTTTGTGGTACGTGCAGTACCAGGTAAGCCACCGGGATGCCCTAATGTCTCTTTTCTCTCCTGTTGCTCAATGAGATCTCAATGCATCAACTGACCATCAGGTGGAAAAAGAAAAAATTCTGCCAAAACATTCTTTTCCACCTGTTGCTATCTCAATATTGAGTCTGTGAGCGAGCTAGCAGGCTAGCAGGCAGCATATTAAACTGTAGTACTGTGAGGGCCTTCTAGCAGAGGTTTCCACTCACTGCACAATCGTTTGGCTTAAAGAGGAGTTTGTTTTTACTTCATGGAGTCATGGGTCACAAGTGTGTTTTTTTTTAACTCTTTTTGGAACTCTAACTGACGTTAGTATTTTTGGAGAAGGCTGCTACAGAGTTGTGCTGGAAACCTCCCAGTGTGTTGCATGGACTACAAACTTCACCTGTTTCAACTGGCATGAGGGTGAGTAGATAATGGCAGATTTTTACATTTTTGATTGAACTATTCCTTTACGTTAGTGCAATAGATTAAATATGGCTTCATGTGTTGTTGTGCATGACAAATACACCACAGTGAGTGAGTTTATAATAGCAGAAGACACTTACAGGTGGTCCTAGATTCCCTGTGTCACCTCTGACACCAGGCGCCCCGGAGATTCCCTGTGAACATGATGAAGAGAGGACAGTTGAAGCCAAACAGCTTACACACTGTGTGGTACAACATGTTGAATGAGAAGGTAACAGCTTACACACTGTGTGGTACAACATGTTGAATGAGAAGGTAACAGCTTACACACTGTGTGGTACAACATGATGAATGAGAAGGTAACAGCTTACACACTGTGTGTGTAACAACATGTTGAATGAGAAGGTAACAGCTTACACACTGTGTGGTACAACATGTTGAATGAGAAGGTAACAGCTTACACACTGTGTGGTACAACATGTTGAATGAGAAGGTAACAGCTTACACACTGTGTGTGTAACAACATGTTGAATGAGAAGGTAACAGCTTACACACTGTGTGTGTAACAACATGTTGAATGAGAAGGTAACAGTTTACACACTGTGTGGTACAACATGTTGAATGAGAAGGTAACAGCTTACACACTGTGTGGTACAACATGTTGAATGAGAAGGTAACAGCTTACACACTGTGTGTGTAACAACATGTTGAATGAGAAGGTAACAGCTTACACACTGTGTGGTACAACATGATGAATGAGAAGGACGTTTACCTGAGGTCCTCCCAACCCAGAAGGTCCAGGCGTTCCTGTGGACCCCGACTCCCCCTGGAGACATGGATGAAAATGTTTTGAACATATAACATGAACTGGTATATTCTGGCATGTCAACACTGAATCACTGACACGATGAGTAACACGATATGTTGGAAATTCTCTTTAGATGAAACAATTACATTGGTTCGCATATATTTTTGGGGGTGAGAAATTAGAAAAGGACGTTAAGAAATGTTTTTTGTCCAAATATTGTTGATTTATTGCATTTTAATGAAAGAATGAAACATCCTCATAGGAACAAGATTATAACAAAATTATAAGTGTATTGTGACTCCTTGTCCGTTACCTTCTGTCCCTGGGGTCCATCTGGCCCTGGTGGTCCCCTGGGGCCTGTAAGTCCCTAAAGCAAGCACATCACATCACATTCAGTCTGTATAGAAACACTACAGACACATCACATCACATTCAGTCTGTATAGAAACACTACAGACACATCACATCAGATTCAGTCTGTATAGAAACACTACAGACACATCACATCACATTCAGTCTGTATAGAAACACTACACACACATCACATCACATTCAGTCTGTATAGAAACACTACAGACACATCACATCACATTCAGTCTTTATAGAAACACTACAGACACATCACATCACATTCAGTCTGTATAGAAACACTACAGACACATCACATCAGATTCAGTCTGTATAGAAACACTACAGACACATCACATCACATTCAGTCTGTATAGAAACACTACACACACATCACATCAGATTCAGTCTGTATAGAAACACTACATACACATCACATCACATTCAGTCTGTATAGAAACACTACAGACACATCACATCACATTCAGTCTGTATAGAAACACTACAGACACATCACATCAGATTCAGTCTGTATAGAAACACTACAGACACATCACATCACATTCAGTCTGTATAGAAACACTACAGACACATCACATCACATTCAGTCTGTATAGAAACACTACAGACACATCACATCACATTCAGTCTGTATAGAAACACTACAGACACATCACATCACATTCAGTCTGTATAGAAACACTACAGACACATCACATCACATTCAGTCTGTATAGAAACACTACAGACACATCACATCACATTCAGTCTGTATAGAAACACTACAGACACATCACATCACATTCAGTCTGTATAGAAACACTACATACACATCACATCAGATTCAGTCTGTATAGAAACACTACAGACACATCACATCACATTCAGTCTGTATAGAAACACTACAGACACATCACATCAGATTCAGTCTGTATAGAAACACTACAGACACATCACATCACATTCAGTCTGTATAGAAACACTACAGACACATCACATTCAGTCTGTATAGAAACACTACAGACACATCACATCACATTCAGTCTGTATAGAAACACTACAGACACATCACATCACATTCAGTCTGTATAGAAACACTACAGACACATCACATCACATTCAGTCTGTATAGAAACACTACAGACACATCACATCACATTCAGTCTGTATAGAAACACTACAGACACATCACATCACATTCAGTCTGTATAGAAACACTACATACACATCACATCACATTCAGTCTGTATAGAAACACTACAGACACATCACATCACATTCAGTCTGTATAGAAACACTACAGACACATCACATCACATTCAGTCTGTATAGAAACACTACAGACACATCACATCACATTCAGTCTGTATAGAAACACTACAGACACATCACATCACATTCAGTCTGTATAGAAACACTACAGACACATCACATCACATTCAGTCTGTATAGAAACACTACAGATACATCACATCACATTCAGTCTGTATAGAAACACTACAGACACATCACATCACATTCAGTCTGTATAGAAACACTACACACACATCACATCAGATTCAGTCTGTATAGAAACACTACAGACACATCACATCACATTCAGTCTGTATAGAAACACTACAGACACATCACATCACATTCAGTCTGTATAGAAACACTACAGACACATCACATCACATTCAGTCTGTATAGAAACACTACAGACACATCACATCACATTCAGTCTGTATAGAAACACTACATACACATCACATCACATTCAGTCTGTATAGAAACACTACATACACATCACATCACATTCAGTCTTTATAGAAACACTACAGACACATCACATCAGATTCAGTCTGTATAGAAACACTACAGACACATCACATCACATTCAGTCTGTATAGAAACACTACAGACACATCACATCACATTCAGTCTGTATAGAAACACTACAGACACATCACATCACATTCAGGCTGTATAGAAACACTACAGACACATCACATCACATTCAGTCTGTATAGAAACACTACAGACACATCACATCACATTCAGTCTGTATAGAAACACTACAGACACATCACATCACATTCAGTCTGTATAGAAACACTACATACACATCACATCACATTCAGTCTGTATAGAAACACTACATACACATCACATCACATTCAGTCTGTATAGAAACACTACAGACACATCACATCACATTCAGTCTGTATAGAAACACTACATACACATCACATCACATTCAGTCTGTATAGAAACACTACAGACACATCACATCACATTCAGTCTGTATAGAAACACTACAGACACATCACATCACATTCAGTCTGTATAGAAACACTACAGACACATCACATCACATTCAGTCTGTATAGAAACACTACAGACACATCACATCACATTCAGTCTGTATAGAAACACTACATACACATCACATCACATTCAGTCTGTATAGAAACACTACAGACACATCACATCACATTCAGTCTGTATAGAAACACTACAGACACATCACATCACATTCAGCTCTGTATAGAAACACTACAGACACATCACATCACATTCAATTCAGTCTGTATAGAAACACTACAGACACATCACATCACATTCAGTCTGTATAGAAACACTACAGACACATCACATCACATTCAGTCTGTATAGAAACACTACAGACACATCACATCACATTCAGTCTGTATAGAAACACTACAGACACATCACATCACATTCAGTCTGTATAGAAACACTACAGACACATCACATCACATTCAGTCTGTATAGAAACACTACAGACAAATCACATCACATTCAGTCTGTATAGAAACACTACACACACATCACATCACATTCAGTCTGTATAGAAACACTACAGACACATCACATCACATTCAGTCTGTATAGAAACACTACAGACACATCACATCACATTCAGTCTGTATAGAAACACTACAGACACATCACATCACATTCAGTCTGTATAGAAACACTACACACACATCACATCAGATTCAGTCTGTATAGAAACACTACAGACACATCACATCACATTCAGTCTGTATAGAAACACTACAGACACATCACATCACATTCAGTCTGTATAGAAACACTACAGACACATCACATCAGATTCAGTCTGTATAGAAACACTACATACACATCACATCAGATTCAGTCTGTATAGAAACACTACAGACACATCACATCACATTCAGTCTGTATAGAAACACTACAGACACATCACATCACATTCAGTCTGTATAGAAACACTACAGACACATCACATCACATTCAGTCTGTATAGAAACACTACAGACACATCACATCACATTCAGTCTGTATAGAAACACTACAGACACATCACATCACATTCAGTCTGTATAGAAACACTACAGACACATCACATCACATTCAGTCTGTATAGAAACACTACACACACATCACATCAGATTCAGTCTGTATAGAAACACTACAGACACATCACATCACATTCAGTCTGTATAGAAACACTACAGACACATCACATCACATTCAGTCTGTATAGAAACACTACAGACACATCACATCAGATTCAGTCTGTATAGAAACACTACATACACATCACATCAGATTCAGTCTGTATAGAAACACTACAGACACATCACATCACATTCAGTCTGTATAGAAACACTACAGACACATCACATCACATTCAGTCTGTATAGAAACACTACAGACACATCACATCACATTCAGTCTGTATAGAAACACTACAGACACATCACATCACATTCAGTCTGTATAGAAACACTACACACACATCACATCAGATTCAGTCTGTATAGAAACACTACAGACACATCACATCACATTCAGTCTGTATAGAAACACTACAGACACATCACATCAGATTCAGTCTGTATAGAAACACTACAGACACATCACATCACATTCAGTCTGTATAGAAACACTACAGACACATCACATCAGATTCAGTCTGTATAGAAACACTACAGACACATCACATCAGATTCAGTCTGTATAGAAACACTACACACACATCACATCACATTCAGTCTGTATAGAAACACTACAGACACATCACATCACATTCAGTCTGTATAGAAACACTACATACACATCACATCACATTCAGTCTGTATAGAAACACTACAGACACATCACATCACATTCAGTCTGTATAGAAACACTACAGACACATCACATCAGATTCAGTCTGTATAGAAACACTACATACACATCACATCACATTTAGTCTGTATAGAAACACTACAGACACATCACATCACATTCAGTCTGTATAGAAACACTACAGACACATCACATCAGATTCAGTCTGTATAGAAACACTACAGACACATCACATCACATTTAGTCTGTATAGAAACACTACAGACACATCACATCACATTCAGTCTGTATAGAAACACTACAGACACATCACATCACATTCAGTCTGTATAGAAACACTACAGACACATCACATCACATTCAGTCTGTATAGAAACACTACAGACACATCACATCACATTCAGTCTGTATAGAAACACTACAGACACATCACATCACATTCAGTCTGTATAGAAACACTACAGACACATCACATCACATTCAGTCTGTATAGAAACACTACACACACTATCTATGGCTTGTAAGTGTATGAAGATGGCTGGTGCGAGACTGACAACAGGAAAACATGTCAGCCGGATCAATGACTGTCAAATCATAGGACAAGTTGTTCAATAAGGGTTAATTTCAAGGCCTCTCTGAATGGCATGCTGTCCACAGAGTCAATACTCTCATGCTGTCCAGTGTCCACAGAGTCAATACTCTCATGCTGTCCAGTGTCCACAGAGTCAATACTCTCATGCTGTCCAGTGTCCACAGAGTCAATACTCTCTCAGTGAAGAAGTGTCATGTGACGTGACTCACCTGTAACCCCGTCACACCTGCAGGTCCCAGCTCCCCCATCAGCCCAGGCTCACCCTGTTCAAGCAGATGACCGTGACATGAGGGCCAGCACAGGCACAACTATGCCTTACTGTTACAAAAGCTGCTTTCAAGCAGCTGATAAATATCATACATCTCAATCAGCTGTGCTTTATTACCAGCTGCAACAGTGTGTAGCTGGTATTGTTTTCACCCTGTGAGTCTGTCTGTCTGTGTGTGTGTGTGTGTGTGTGTGTGTGTGTGTGTGTGTGTGTGTGTGTGTGTGTGTGTGTCTTGCTGTATCTGTCTGTCTGTGGACAGATATACAGTATAGCGTCTAAACCGTGCAAGATGCCAACACGAAACTTTACAGGTGTGTAGTTCACATTACATTACATCATTTGGCAGACGCTTTTATCCAAAGCGACTTACAATAACACATTTTTGTCAGCAATAGAGCAATCAACTATGGAGTACAGTCTATGACAACTACAACTTCTGAAGGAACAGTGGTACAAGTTTAGGTTAGTGGTACAAGTTTAGGTTAGTATTTTTTTTTTTTTTTAAGAAAGAGAGAGAGAGAACGAAGTTAGATCAAGAAGGGCCCAGATGGAGCCTGAAAAGGTGAGTCTTTAGTCTTTTCCGAAAGATCGGCAGTGATTCAGCCGTCCTGACCGAAGGTGGAAGCTCGTTCCACCATTGAGGTGCCAGGGACGAGAAGAGTCGAGATCGGGATGAGCGACTTTTGAGCCCCCGTAGCGAAGGAGGGGCGAGGCATCCTGCACTGGTGGAGGAGCGAAGGGAGCGCTGAGAGGTTTGGAACCTGACCATAGATTGCAGGTACAGGGGAGCTGTTTGGTGTACTGCCCTGTAGGCCAGTACCAGTGTCTTGAATTTGATGCGGGCCGAGATGGGAAGCCAGTGGAGCTCCTGGAAGAGGGGAGTGACGTGAGAGAATTTGGGTTGGTTGAAAACCAGACGGGCTGCAGCGTTCTGAATGAGCTGAAGCGGTCGGATGTCGGTGGCAGGTAGGCCGGCCAGGAGCACGTTGCAGTAGTCCAGGCGGGACACATCACAATGAGGCCCAGTTTGAATGATGGGTGTGGTCTGAGCAAGGGGGCCATGTAGAAAACTATATCTCTCTCTCTCTCTCTCCTCTCTCTCTCTCTCTCTCTCTCTCTCTCTCTCTCTCTCTCTATATATATATATATATATATATAGAGATATATACATACATACATGCATTGGTAACCATTATGTGAAAGCCAGGATTATGTGTTCAATGGAGATGTAGATAAGAATGTGGGGTAGCTAAGCGTCACATAATGCAGGTATTATGGCTGTAATAATCAATGCCTGAAATAATATGGATGACTCACTTTTGGTGTGCAGATATATTTCAAACAAACATTTATGCAATCATTTTTTTTTTAATAAATCAATCAAAATGCACTGAAACAAATGAACCCATTTGAGGTGGTTGTGATTGTGGTGATTCTGGTTTGATGATGAGAAAAGTTGTGCTCACCAATAGTCCAATGTGGCCCTTCTCCCCTTTAGGGCCCCTCTCTCCGTTGTCACCCAGCGCACCCCAGGGCCCCTCTCTACCAGACAGCCCATACGGTCCCACACCACCCTGCAGACAACAGGTCAAACACTGCAACCAACACTCAGGTCCTGTCAAACTTGACTAACCACAGACTTGACCTCTCTATGAACAGGATATTAGCTTATCCGTTCTGACACTGATTTGATTTTGAGTTATTAGACAATTAAAAGAAACATAAACGACAGGAAAACCACCTACTGTAGAGTTTTCAGAAATGGTCAAGGATACAACTGGTAAGCTTATATCTATTGTGGTCCAGACAAATAAATAAGCATATGAAAACTATAATAATAACTATATTGCATAGAACAAGCAATCAGCTCTAATAAAGGAAAGGCATATACTGCTGGCTTTGTTAATATAACAATGAAGTTTACCTTGTCCCCCTTGGGCCCAGGGTCACCAGCATCACCGGGATGACCAACATCACCCTAGGGTGCATCAACACAAACCTGGAGTTAGGTGACTGCCTTAGTGTGTATCAGACTTTTGGGGTGGGGTGGAGGGGGTGGGGGGGGTTCAAATGATCGATTTCAAAGTATTTATTTCCTATTTTGTTTTTCTCATCAGTTCCTGACTGTTCTTTTTGCTTCACTGCACTATTATAGGTTGATGAATACTAATAATTATCATATTATAATGCTGAAATTCATACTCTCATGTGTTCAAAACATTACCTTCAATGTAATACCATACCACTTTTGTGACCTATGATGGTATATTATTTTTCAAGATGGTTTTCTATATTGAAAGAGAAACTGTAAAAACAGTAATAGAAAAAGTGGCAATAAATAATTGATAAAGGAATGACTGTATTCATTGGCTCGCATAATTGTTTTGTCGGCAACACACAAGATGAATTGTTTGTATCACATTGTGATGAGCTTGCAGTACAGATTGATGTTTTGAGGTGCTTCCAAATGCTTGGAAAGTGGAAGTTCTGTTTCTAATGGTGAAATACGTGGCAGGTTTGCTGCAGACAAGCCCTGCTCAAACATCGCTATTGCTTTCATAACATCATCAGGACATTTTAATTTCATGGCTTATGCTTTTACATTAATGGTGCTGATGGAGGTTTGATGGTTTTCAAATCATGTTACATATGAAGGAGCACGTACAAAATTGGGTAAAAAAAAAAGTTAGATGGGCTAAAATTGATTAAGAAATGTGTATTAGATATCAGGTTAGGGTTAGAGATGTGAATGTGTATTATTAGATTATAGATTAGACATCTTCACTGATCTCCAGTGGGGAAACTCATCTGCCACTAAATCGACTCATACAGACAATAAACAATATGGACATTTCATTCACAGTTCAGTAGATGTACACAACACCATAAAAAGCCATTTGAGACTGTGACTGCTGCTACAACCAAAGACCTTCTGAGTTGTTCAGTAGAGTAGAACACTGAGGCATCACTCGTCATTCACTGAACGAGCTTCTGAGTCCGTTAAAAACATGATGTCAAAGAGGGTCTTCAAATTACAGATCTTTAGTTTGGCCCTTGTTCTCTTTTCTACAGTGAGCCTGAGGTAAAGACAATCACTGAGCCTTTCTGACCATCCCACTGATATGAATGTGAACCGGGATATTGCTTAAAAGCTCAAACCTTCTCTGTGAAAAGGAAATTTAAAAAACTGATTTTCAGTGTAGATCAAGCCTCTAGACCGGGGGTCACAAAAGCATCTTCGCCCAAACTTGGACAAAATGTCAGATGAGTGCAGCACCAACCTCTTTACCCAGCGGTCCAGCAGGTCCCTGCAGACCTTTGAGACCCTGAAGTCCTCTGTCTCCTGGAATCCCTGGAGGACCAAGTTTCCCACAAGCCCCTGGGTCACCCTGTCACACATGACAGGAGAAGGCAGGAGCTGAGATACAACTCTTTTACAGACAGCATTTACAGACATGGGTTGAACTGTAATTCCCTACTGAAGATTCCTTTCACTGTTAAATTGAACAATAGACTGTTAAACACACATAATATGGATCCCACAGCCTTACCTTAGCCTATCTTAGCCTTACCTTATATTAGCCTTACAACCAGGCAAGAAAAAATAACGTTTCGTCATCAAATCGATGATGACAAAAATAAGAAGAAAAAAACAGCAGGGAGAACATGCAGACTCCACACAGAAAGGCCCTTTTGATGAGCCCACCTGGGCTGTAGGCACTGAGGACATGGGGATGCGGACACACCCTCAGCACCCACAGCATCCCAGGTGGGAATCGAACCCAGGACCTTCTTGCTGTGAGGCGACAGTGCTACCACTGCGCCACCGTGCC
>NW_028150248.1:10000-14538 GCF_964638095.1 Poromitra crassiceps | reverse complement strand
CAGTCTGCTCTCGACTCCATGGGGGTTGGGGGAAAAGTAGGGGGGGTTGGGGGGGGGGGGGGGGGGGGGGGGGGTGGGGGGTGGGTTGGGGGGTGGGGGGGGGGGTGGTGGGGGGGGGGGGGGGTGGGGGGGGGTCTGGTGGTATCAGTCAGCTCTCTGTCTGGCCTGTCTGCTCTCTGTCTTTGCACCAGTCTGCTCTGTGTCTGTGCACCAGTCTGCTCTCTGTCTGTGCACCAGTCTGCTCTCTGTCTGTGCACCAGTCTGCTCTCTGTCTGTGCACCAGTCTGGCTCTGTGTCTGTGCACCAGTCTGCTCTCCTGTCTGTGCACCAGTCTGCTCTGTGTCTGTGCACCAGTCTGCTCTCTGTCTGTGCACCAGTCTGCTCTCTGTCTGTGCACCGGCGCTGCCTGCCTCACACAACATGGACGTCTTGACATATGCAGAGTGGGGAGGGGGGCGGTTTGAGATGGCGCAATACTGCCTCTTTGACATCAGTGACAGCTGACTTCACATTTGATAGCCAAAGACAAAAGGTGTATGTCGAGTGCACCTGCAGATCACATGGGCAACTATTATAGTGGCATTTGCTACTGCATGTTGCAACCTCTCCCTCCGTATTCAAGCATTTCGCCGACACAGAGGCAAATAATTGCCCTGTGATTTACCTCCTAGGAGGCAAATAATGACCATCTGATATGAACAGGCTGTTCTTTTCATAAGCACACTAGCACTGACAGGACTATTGTCACAGTCGGCACATCTGTTATGATTGAATCCACACAAGGCATACAGGTATAGACAGCACTGCACCTGGACATATAATTGTTGGAAATTATTAGCAAAATATGCTTTTATCATAAACGGAAGTGTCATAATCCCGCTTGTACACACACATCTACAGCCTCAAGCTCCAACTGGTAACGGCCAACTTAGCTCTATTTCCAAGTCTGAAAAGGGCTCATTACTCAGCTTTCTCTCTCTCATCCACCCCCCCCCCCCCCCACACACACACACACACACACACACACACACAATCTCCTTCACAGCACTCAATTCAGTTTGCTTTATTGGCATCAATGTAACAAAATACAAAATACAATATTGCCAAAGCAAGTACAGTGATAATGATAAAAAAATAAAATACAATGGTAAAAATAATAAAATCATTGAAATAGAACAAAACAATGGAGACTTGCTATCTGTGTGTGTGTGTGTGTGTGTGTGTGTGTGTGTGTGTGTGTGTGTGTGTGTGTGTGTGTGTGTGTGTGTGTGTGTGTGTGTGTGTGTGTGTGTGTGTGCGCGCGTGTGTTTGTGAAAGACTGGAAGTGAGCTCTCTCTCTCTCTCTCTCTCTCTCTCCTCTCTCTCTCTCTCTCTCTCTCTCTCTCTCTCTCTCTCCTGCTCCTCCCAGCACACAGCACATCCTCATAACTTGTTCGTTTCGCATACAGTGAAACGCGTCTCCTCGCAGCCTCCCGGCAGCAGTTGCGTGCTGCACTCGACTGTTCGTAGCTGTTGGGTTGGAGCTTGTGGATGTGGACGGAGGTCCGCGACCGAAATCCACTCATAGATATAAAAAAAAGAGGACATTCGAGGTGAATTGATGCTTCATTCGGGAGCACTTCCCTCAACATGAGGGTCCGTCACTGATATTGAACACGCCATTTGCTAAAAGTTCAATATCCATTCCCCAAAGTTTCGGCGGAGAGATTTGGCGCAATTACGCACGGCGTTTACCATGGCACCCGTTTTGGATAGACGCGCTCCTGCGTTGCTCCTGGTATGGGGCTACTGCGTCCTGGCGGATACCGTCTTTACGAACTTTACTTTGGACAACGAGGTCCATTCCAGTTTCATCCACCGTCGGCTGAAGAGCCAGGAGCGAAGGGAGATGCAAAGGGAGATCCTGTCGATCCTCGGGCTGCCGCACCGGCCGCGACCCAGCCTCCACGGAAAGCACAACGCTGCCCCGATGTTCATGCTGGACCTGTACAATGCCATGTCCACAGAGGGGGACGAGGACAGATACTCCTACCCCTACAAGCCCGTCTTCACCACCCAGGGGCCCCCGATAGCCAGCCTGCAGGACAACAACTTCTTGAACGATGCAGATATGGTCATGAGCTTTGTCAATTTAGGTAGGCTTTGTTATTCTGTTGCCCCTCTTTACGAACAATAAACTGTTGTAATCCGAAAATACACGTTAGAAGAATATCTTGTGCAAATATCACACAGCAAAACAAGTCCATGTAAGATTATTACAGGGATATTATTATCAGTGATGCCAAAGGAGATAAAGGTCACTAAAGTCACTATTGTGTACCACAGACACAGTGAGCCCCAATATGATTTGGAGAAAATTGTAATTCACCATAAGATAAATGACACCATAAAGCATGATAAGGTTACACTAATATAACTATTGGCAACCACAGACACAACAGTAGTCCATAGAGGACATGATATGATTGGCTTACATTAAAGGTGTAAGTGATATATATATATATATATATATATATATATATATATTATTTATTTATTTATTTATATAATTATATAGATATAGATAGGCCTATAGATATTGATATAGATAAACAGCCATCAATGATATAGTGTTTGGTCAGTAACTTAGGAAGGCCAGTCCCTCCGCTCTGCAGTAAACAGAAAATACAATTGTGGAATCCTCTCTCCTGATTGGATCAAAGTGGGATGGGATCCTCTCTCCTGATTGGATCAAAGTGGGATGGGATCCTCTCTCCTGATTGGATGAAAGTGGGATGAGATCCCAGAAAATGTATTTTCTGTGCTGCAGAGCAGAGGAGCCATGCTACTGACCAAACACTATCAGTGATAGCTGTCAGAAAGTAGAGCTATTTAACACTTTATTTATTTATGTATTTTTTATTTTAATACTAACTTACAGCACCTTACAGCACTTCACGTTCACGACATTTGTGTTTTGTAGTTTCTGGGGCTGTTTTCAAACGAGATGAGGGGAAATGATTCAGAGATATCACATAGTTACCCACTGGTCTCTAGGACCCAGCATGGGCTCTCCAGTCACAAAACATCTCGGCTATTTTGTCAAAGGTGAAGAGAGACGAGTGTGACGTGACGTGACGTGGTCTTGTGAACGTTTTGGAGTGGTGCACCTCCACATGGCATGCACACACGCACAATAACCATGTTTACATCCACTGGCTGCTGTTATCATGCAGATAATACCCAGGACCTGTCACATTCCAGCGTCGCTCTCTGTTAAACAGCTGTGCACCAGGCTAATGTTCAGGTGCTGGAGCTGTGGAGGATGGCCTAGGTCCAGTGTCCCCTCTCTGTTAAACAGCTGTGCACCAGGCTAATGTTCAGGTGCTGGAGCTGTGAAGGATGGCCTAGGTCCAGTGTCCCTCTCTGGTAAACAGCTGTGCACCAGGCTAATGTTCAGGTGCTGGAGCTGTGGAGGATGGCCTAGGTCCAGCGTCGCTCTCTGTTAAACAGCTGTGCACCAGGCTAATGTTCAGGTGCTGGAGCTGTGGAGGATGGCCTAGGTCCAGTGTCCCTCTCTGGTAAACAGCTGTGCACCAGGCTAATGTTCAGGTGCTGGAGCTGTGGAGGATGGCCTAGGTCCCAGTGTCCCTCTCTGTTAAACAGCTGTGAACCAGGCTAATGTTCAGGTGCTGGAGCTGTGGAGGATGGCCTAGGTCCAGTGTCCCTCTCTGTTAAACAGCTGTGAACCAGGCTAATGTTCAGGTGCTGGAGCTGTGGAGGATGGCCTAGGTCCAGTGTCCCTCTCTGTTAAACAGCTGTGAACCAGGCTAATGTTCAGGGTGCTGGAGCTGTGGAGGATGGCCTAGGTCCAGTGTCCCTCTCTGGTAAACAGCTGTGCACCAGGCTAATGTTCAGGTGCTGGAGCTGTGGAGGATGGCCTAGGTCCAGTGTCCCTCTCTGGTAAACAGCTGTGCACCAGGCTAATGTTCAGGTGCTGGAGCTGTGGAGGATGGCCTAGGTCCAGCGTCGCTCTCTGTTAAACAGCTGTGCACCAGGCTAATGTTCAGGTGCTGGAGCTGTGGAGGATGGCCTAGGCGGCAGCTAATATGTCGACCACGTGTTATCTGAAGAATGAGTAAGTCAACAACAGAATAGGTTCAAAGTGCACCGGCTCCTCCTCCTCTCACTCGGATCTAGAAGCATCTCCCCACCTATCGGCACTCAGACCACGGAAATCAATCCAAAATCGACTTTGGTCAGACTTGTGTTGTAGTTGCCTGCATAATGTGCTGTTTTCTTTTAGGGCTATATTTCTCTACTGTCTCTTTTCAGTTGTTGGCTGTTGAAACGTTGTGCCCTGGATGTGTCAACACACCACTTGTCTTATCTAATCTCGTTTTTCTTATTGAAATCACACCGTCTTGCTGTGTTCTAGAGCTGTCAGCAACAATCCAAATAATCACAACATTTAGCAGGCGGTGTCAGAGTTATGGAAAGATAAACATGCCGTCATAATTAAATTTGCTCGAGAAATTATGCAATTGCCCCCAGTTCTG
>NW_028150248.1:0-5000 GCF_964638095.1 Poromitra crassiceps | reverse complement strand
TCTCCGTCCTCCCGCGGTGGCATTCTGCTCTGTCGACAGCAGAAGGAGAGAGAAAGTTATACTTAAAGTCATACTTAATGTAACCAACACCTGTAAAAGATTATTTTTCAATGTCACAGGCGCTTTAAAGTGATTGATGGAGATTTCTAATTCACTGTTAAAACCACTTCTCTCTCTTCTCTCGTCTGTCTCTCACCTCACTGTTTTAATAATCATTTAATGTGGTCCCACTGGTCACTCACACTATTAGCTCTCAGCCACAGTGAGTTAAGGCATTTCCCCTTCAACTAACCACAGCTCGCAGGGCTCTGGGCTCGCTCAGCTGGTCTGTGCTGAGCTCTGGGCTCAGCTGGTCTGGTCTGTGCTGAGCTCTGGGCTCGCTCAGCTGGTCTGGTCTGTGCTGAGCTCTGGGCTCGCTCAGCTGGTCTGGTCTGTGCTGAGCTCTGGGCTCAGCTGGTCTGGTCTGTGCTGAGCTCTGGGCTCGCTCAGCTGGCCTGTGCTGTGCTGAGCGGGTGCAGACGGTGTCGTTCCTCGCCGACACGCTCAAAATACAGCGTGCGCTCCACTCTGTCACGCAGGCAACACGCACTCAAGCATCCAGGCACACGCACAAAGCCCTCACAACGCCCAATCTGGCATGCCTACTCCTATATCTCCAACCACAGGAAGGCTCAGGGACTTGGAGGTCTGCTATTTGCGTCCTGCATGTCTGACAACAGTAGCAACACCATCACTGTGTGCGTGCGTGGGTGTGTGTGTGTGTGTGTGTGTGTGTGTGTGTGTGTGTGTGTGTGTGTGTGTGCGTGCGTGTGTGTGTGTGTGTGTGCATGCGCGCGTGCGTGCGTGTGTGTGTGCATGTGTGTGCGTGTGCGTGTGCATGCGTGTGTGTGTGTGTGTGCGTGTGTGTAGCCTCTTACTGTAAAATGTTATCATCAGATGGGTTAGTCACAGCACAGCTTCCTCCTTTTCCGTGTTCTCATGCAATCCTGCTAGGATTAATGTAGCCTGAGGTGACTGTGAGTAAAAGAGGAAACTGCACGTGTGTGTGTGTGTGTGTGTGTGTGTGTGTGTGTGTGTGTGTGTGTGTGTGTGTGTGTGTGTGTGTGTGTGTGTGTGTGTGTGTGTGTGTGTGTGTGTGTGTGTGTGTGTGCACATCAGCATATGAAAGTCAGTGTGTTCATTCTAGGGCATGTTCAGTACGCGCATGCTGGCTTGCCGGCTCCCTGGGTGTGTAATAGTGGTGCTGGAGGTCAGGCAGTGTGTGTGTGTGTGTGTGTGTGTGTGTGTGTGTGTGTGTGTGTGTGTGTGTGTGTGTGTGTGTGTGTGTGTGTGTGTGTGTGTGTGTGTGTGTGTGTGTGTGTGTGTGTGTGTGTGTGTGTGTGTGTGTGTGTGTGTGTGTGTGTGTGTGTGTGTGTGTGTGTGTGTGATGCTGGAGGTCAGGCGCAGTGTGGCTGGAGACTCAGAGGGGGGGCTGTTGTAAAAGACAGCCTCACATGTGAGCACGTCTCAGGCTGCCGGGGTGCATTTTAATTGTCCAGTGTTTTGCTGCCATATTAATCGGCACCAGATGTGTGATGCATTTGACCTAAAAGAAACACAGCTCTTATTCACCTTATTTCTATGTAGAAGAGACCGTCTGGCTTGAGAGACTCACAGGAAGTGTAAATACAATCGGAAGATCTGATTGTGTTTACACTTCCTGTGACTCATAAACCTAGTCTGACTCATATGTGAGTTAAACTAGGTTTGACCAGGTGAGTCAGACTAGTTTGAGCAGGTAAAACAGCCGGCGTTTTGAACAGGAAGTAGTGACACAATGGGTCAAGTGGGCTAGTCACTAGTCGACTAGTGAAACCACTAGTCGACACTGTGCTTAGTAGTCGACTAGTCGTCATTCTTGGTTTTCCCTCTTTTCACAGTGCAGTGTTAATAATGCAGTACAGCAGATATGCCACTGGGGGAGCGCTGCCGCGCTGTGGGTACCTTGCGACCATTCGCGACCCTTCCAATCGACGAAGAAGAACGAGTGCAACAATAACAAACCTCACGAGTCACATGACTTTCTTTTAGTTTTTATTTGAGTAATACTCAACAGCATAAACCATTACTTCATTTTAGTGCAGCCAGTTGTTTGTACGGTGTCAGGAAAGTCACTTTTGATGGATACTAGGAAGCATCCTACCGGACTGTATGTGGACAGCGGCCCAGGCTAGAATGCTAACTAACATTCATTTCGGAAAAACCTCTCCTCGCGCCCCAAAGCAGGACTACACAGCCAGCAGGATAGCAGCATGGCAGACCTTCAAGTGTAAGTGGAGTTTGTTTTAACCATGCTTTATTAAATGACTAGCTGTCATACGTTACGCATTTGTTTGTGAATAATGCAACGTTTTCACACTGGGTTTCACACTATTAATTTGAAGGCCGAAAAGGGAGTGCTTTTGACGTGAGCTGAGCGTTTTTATTGGGGGGAGAAAAAAACTCAGACTAGTCGACTAGTCGACTACCTTTAGGGGCTACATAAAGTGAATAGGAAGTCTTCTGGTTTCTTCTTCTGGTGCAATACATTCTCAATGTGTTTATTATTCTATTTGTACAGCAATGTGCAATTAGGGATTCAATGATTACCAGTTTACTGATAAATCATGATCAAATTCCCTTTTCTTTTGAACAAAGTTTTTTTCATCTATTGTACTTGAACACTCCAACTTACTTCATTGAGAGCAACATCCACATTTTTCTTCTTGCCAATTCTCAATGGCTTCCTTGTTTTGCTCAGGAGTACAAAAAAACTTTTAACGGGCGATTTTTTACATTTGTTGTCTGCGCAGCCCCACCACACAACAGCACAACATGTTTAATTCAAGGAAAATGATGCTGGTGTTTGGAAGTGAACGGAGAGATTTCCCCCGTGATGGGCGTGGCCTATTTCATGCAGTGTCTATAGTGCAGCGACCAGGGAATTGAACCCGGGTCTCTGTAGTGGTATTGGCTACACCAGACGCCCCATCAATGCACAGCTTTGTAATCGATTTGGAGACAACCATTATCTCTAATAAACCAAGTTGTGAATTTTCAAACTAAATGATCTAGATCAGCGTTTCTCAACTGGTGGGTCGCGACCCAAAGGTGGGTCGCGGGGCCGTTTTGATTGGCCAAAAAAAAAAAAACATATTTCATTTGAGTTCAATTCAGATTATTGAAACTGGATTAGCCTGACCAGTTTTACTTGTTTAACACGTTCAGTGCCAGCGACGCCATATGGCGTCATTAGAAATTTACCGTACAGTGCCAGCGACGCCAAATGGCGTCATAACTCCAAATTGTTTTTTTGACGGGGGGGTGTCGATCTAAGCTTCTTACGTCGCCTCTAACAATATTGTAGCTATTGGAGGTCGATAACCTATTTTACAAACCCATTAGGTGGCGACAGCACTCTCCTGATCAGAGAAAAAGGAGCCAAACACACAGAAATAGTCACTGGGAAAAAGGAGGAAATCGCATCGCATCCGTCCGTATGCATCGACGTGCAGAAGCACAACGAGCACAACGCCAGCTGTGCCCAGAGCAGCAGCATCCGCTGTCACAACTGAGCACCTTCATGTACGCTGCAAACAGCACATTCACATAATCAGCATTATTATTCCGAACTGGAAGCATGCCAGCCCGTGACAAACACACGCGGAACCAAAAAGCTGAATATCGCGCACCATTCACTGTGTGTGCGCAGCAAACTCAGCAGAGACTGAGAGCCACCAGACACATAAGACACACCCAGGAGGCTGTGTGCAGTTGAGGGGGGGGGGGGGGGGGGGGAGCACGGAGAGCAGCAGAGCAGCATACACTTCACCCAGACAGACCCAGACATCAGAAAATTAGCTTCAGAGTCAGAGATGTGCTTGAAATGTTTAATTTCACAAAAGGCTCGTTATCTCAGCTCGTAGAAAAAAAGGTATGTTTTTCGTTCAAATCAGGCTATCTTCTCCGGCTCATAACTAAAGAACGGAAAATGGGATCAATAAACTTTTTTTTGCAGGTGATAGAAGAGAGTCTCATCGTTATTTGTGCGTGTTCAGTGTTTACATAGTAATTATTAAAAAAATTATATGACTGTTTTAAAATGCATTGCGGCCTATGTGGCACAGCAAGCAACCTTTTGCCCAAGGGCCGTGGCACTGAAAGTGTTAACAAGCTGAAGCATATGCTCTGCCTGTAATTCAAGAGAAGTCTGCCTTTTCATTTCATATTTAATTTTAGTTCAATTCAGATGATTGAAACTGGATTAGCAATGGCCCCAGTTTAATTAAAAGTTATGACCAGTTTAACTAAAAAGCATATAGCCTGCCTGTGATTCCTTTTTATTTCATTAGTTAAATTCAGACTATTGAAACTGGATTAGCATGACCAGGTTAACTTGTTTTATTATTATTATTATTATTATTATTATTATTATTATTATTATTATTATTATTATTATTATTATTATTATTATTATTATTAACTTGTTTAAAAACATATAGTTCAAGATAAGTCTGCCTTTTATTTCATATTTCATACAGTTCAAATAAGACTTTCTGAGCATGACCAGTTTGACTTGTTTAAATTTTAAAAACATATAGGCCTGTAATTCAAGTCTGCCTTATTTCAATTGGTTTTTAGCCCTAGTTGCACTTCTGTTGCACTTTTTTTGTTCTTTTGAGGTTTATAACAGTGCATGAAGGCATTGTGTATTAAATTAATGCGCTACTTTTTTTGTGCAATAAATTTGAGTGGTTTTTAAAAAAAATCTGAAATTTGGGTCGCGACTTCATGACAAGGAAAATAGTGGGTCCTGACGCTACAACCAGTTGAGAACCACTGATCTAGATGTTCCAGCTCCATTCATATTGAACTCCGGGGATGGGAGCTGTGTTTCAGAGGAGAGGAGTAGTGCAGGTATGGCTTGGTGAGTGAGTCACTCCCACAGCAGGTCATTATGCCCTGTGTTTCCATGGCGACCC
>NW_028150249.1:0-14543 GCF_964638095.1 Poromitra crassiceps | reverse complement strand
AAGAAAAAAACAAAACAGATGCCCCACACAAGGTACTGCAGCAGTACTTTGGAAAACCAGCAGTAAAATGGACAAACTAAATGAGTGACAACTGTATAGATATCATTAGTCATCATTTCTCTAAAGCAATGTCCCCTAGTGGAAGGTCATGTGCAGATCGTAAAATCCTAACCACCTGGAAACCACCTCACTCCCCACACGTCGGATTGGGCTGCAAATTTGCATGGCGGTGTGTTATGATCCGGGAAAGGTCACGGACAGGTCGTAAAGTCCTGGAAACCACCTCGACACACCACCATTTCCGGCCAAGCAAATGGCGCAATTGTATTGTGTTGTGCTTATTTAACCCATGCAATGCCGGGGACATTGCTTTGTGCTTATTTAACCCACTGCGCGGCCTCGCTCGGCTGCTGCGTGGCCTCGCCTGCCCTATTGGCATGGGCGGGTGTGTGTGTGTTGCTCACTAAATGTTATTGCATCAGTGATGTCACAATGCCTCCTTGTGTGTGTGTGCCCCATTATATCACTGATGACATCATCGGTGTGTGTGTGTGTGTGTGTGTGTGTGTGTGTGTGTGTGCCCCCCTATGACATCACTGATCAGTCTTGTCACAATGCCTCCTTTTGTGTGTGACATCACTGATCAGTCTTGTCATAATGCCTCCTTGTGTGTGTGTGTGTGCCCTTATGACATCACTTTTGACATCATCACTGATGACATCACATCATTAGCTAATTAGCCTAATTTAAAAATCCGGCTCCGTCAAGGTCAACGGGTGCCCTTTACACACCCTGAAGGTTTCAGGCCGATCGCACGTGAAATGGCATAGCTGTAGCCGAACACAGAACTTGAAACAAACAAGCATCGTCCACATACTCAATTTTATATATAGATAGATAGATTAACCCATGCAATGCCGGGACATTGCTTTGTTGCTTTGTGCTTATTTAACCCATGTAATGCCGAGAGAAAGTGATAGTGTAGTATCTCACAGAACAGTACAGTATATCTTAGCAGCTTATTGTATAAGTAGTGTGAAAAGACCACATTTTCAATGGGATCAGCATGCATTCAGAAACTCGGCTTGTATTGTGCTCAAACCACCCAAGAAATGAACTCAGACAAAACAAAGTAGCGTCAAATTCAGCGACTGACAACAATACGCAGCTGTACAAAATGTGTGAGATTATGGGTTCAGTGCTCATCTTAAAAGCCTGCTTTTGTTTGGTGCTGAGACTAGAGCACACACATCCAGAGGAATGGAAACTCTCTGAGAAATCAATCTCAGTGGGTCAGAAGAAATAAGTCTGATGCATTGAATCAATGGACTTAGCAACCATGAAGGTGTTGAGGTTATGGAGTTTGATGTGTTGCAGAGCCGGCATTCACGGTGAGTATTAAAAAAGCTCTTGGAGAACATAATTGCAATGAAAGAACGAGGCATATGCTGTCATTTTACAAACATCTAAAGTGGAAATGAGATTTTTAAAAGTGTGTTTTGTCAAGTTACACTACCAATATTCAGTTTATCTGTGTCAATTCTCTAATAGATTATCAGTTGAAATGTGGACCCTAGGAAGAGTTGCCACTGTTCCAATAAGTAGCTAATGGGGATCTAAACAAACAAACTAATTAATCTATAGGACTGAAAGGTTGTTGGTTTGAATTCTGTTACTGAGCAGAAAATCTCCAGCAAACTTCTCATGATAGTTAAAATCCACTTCACCATCATCTCTACTTTCTCTGTCATCTCGCCTGGCTCATTATACTCTAAGTTAAAGACGGAGACGGAGACGGACAGAGCCTTCTGTCCGTACTCTGCGTTCATTTTGTGCATTTTCTGTCCGTCATCTGAAAGTTTACGGATACGCATGAAACAGAGCAAAACCACATACACACTCATACATTTGACTATTGCCCACTGGTGAATGTACTGCTTAACATGATACCATGTATGTGGGCAGTGACGATAATAACGTTTGAAACGGACGCATCTATTTACGTATGAAAATGGAGTATAAATGAGCCATTAGGTGACTTGTTAGGTGACTACATCTTAGGTGACTACATCACAACTGCCTGATGACATCACAGTCAAGCAAATGTTGCCTCGAAGATAAGATCACAATTGCTCGAGCAACATCACAGTTGCGCAATTGCAAATGCATTCAACACACACACACACACACACACACACACACACACACACACACACACACACACACACACACACACACACACACACACACACACACACTCTCTCTCTCTGTTCGCTGTCTAATAAAGCTTTCATGCAGACTCTTTAGTCTCTGGCAGGTAAATTCCTGCAGCACCTTCCAGGTGAGTTAAATAGCATAACAAGCAGCTGATGTGAATGGTCAGAATGAAACTCCACAGCACATTTTTATTAAAAAATCATAAACAGAACAAATATGAACTGTATCTTAATTGAGCATTGCAATAGGAGTTGTGAAAGGACAAGCCGACATCCTGAGTAAAGATTCAAAAACTCTGAGAAAACATGTTAGCACACGGCTCTCTCGAATATTCGATTCTGATTGGTCAATCAACAATATTCACCGGTCATTATTTCTCGACAACCGACCGCTGCTCTGCCACACCTGGATTAATCAGTTGATAAGAGCTTTTTGTCAGCAAACACTACTAATTAGGCCAACCAGTTGCAGCTGTGGTGTCTTGTGTGCCAATTACGAATGAAACCGCTTTGCCATTGAAAACGCTATTAAAAAATCTATTTGAATAATTATTTTTGTCAGATTATTGAATAATTTAGTTGTAGGCCGTGTTCTAAGCGGGATAATGTATATTGAGGCGGTGATTACTGGGAAATAATGACCTTCAGGTGAATCATTAAGCCCTCCGCTGCGCGTCGGTCATTATTTCCCCCGTAATCACCGCCTCAATATACATTATCCCTTACGTATGACACAGTGGTTTATAGAGTTGGACAACTACATGAAGACATTGAGGTTGTCCCAAGTAAAGATGGAAAAGCCCTGATGAAAGGCTTCCCAAGTCCCAGTGGCTCAATCTGTTGGAAAGCTACCTAAAACTAAGGGAAAATAAGACAACACAAACTACATTCAACAAATCAAGAGAACAAAACACGTGTGAACAAGAAAATGCAAGGGAGAGAGACTGAATGAGTGCATTGGGCCCAGGTGCACCCAATCATGACCCCAACACCAGGCTCCTGCAAGACAGGACCAGGAGAGTGGGAGGGTTGTCATGAAAGCTAAAATCTAATCAGATGAGGGACTGTGAGAGCAAAATTATTGATTGATTGCTTATTAATTGGTTGTTGATCATTATCGACTCTGTTCCATAATGATATATGGCTCTAATTTTGCTCTCACAGGACCCTGGGACAAACTCTTATCAAATGGGGGTTTGTGATTTGTGTCGGTTTAGGGGTCCGTGACATGAAAAAGTTTGAGAACCACTGCTCTAAGCACTTTACATGCACGTTGACTCCTAATTTCATGATGAATTTCAGTCTCCAGTAAATGCCAATCATGATGGATGAAATATACTTAGAAAGTCAACCATAAAGGGAGTTGTATCTTTACAAAGTCAGACACCTTATCCATTAGGGCGGCCACATGGTTTCAAGTCAAGTCAAGTCAAGTTTATTTATATAGCCCTAATTCACAAGCATGTCTCAGAGGGCTTCACAGAAAGTATGTCTAGCTGATTCTAGCTAACACACAGTAACAAGAATATACAGAATAAAGATAACATTTGAACATTTGAAGAAAGCAGGAGAGTGGAGGAGGGAGGGAGAGGGGGGAGGGAGGAGAGGGGGGAGGTGGGGAGAAAATAGGAAATGTGGAGGAGGAGAGAACAGAGGAGGAGAGATGAGGGTGCAGGGGAGGGAGAGCCAGGGTAGGGTCTAGGGTTGGGGGAGGGGAGGGAGTAGGATACGGGCCCGGATTAGGGCGAGGGTGGGGAGAAATGGGAAATGTGGAGGAGGAGAGAACAAAGAAGGAGAGGGTGCAGGGGAGGGAGAGCAGGGGGAATGTGAGAGGGAGGAGAGGGCAGAGAGGAGGAGAGAACAGAGAAGGAGAGGTGGGAGGGCGCAGGGGAAGGAGAGCAGTGGGAATGTGAGAGAGGGGAGAGGACAGAGAGGAGGAGAGAACAGAGAAGGAGAGGTGGAAGGGTACAGGGGAGGTAGAGTAGAGGTAGGGTCTAGGGTGGAGGGAGGGAGTAGGATACGGGCCCGGATTAGGGCGAGGGTGGGGAGAAAATGGGAAATGTGGAGGAGGAGAGAACAGAGAAGGAGAGGTGGGAGGGTGCAGGGATTGGTTTCACCATTGGAAGAGCATAACTTTCTTGTTTATTTTGCCAATAATGTTTTCCTGGACATACCTAAGCAAAAGGAAATGACAAACACTATTCAGTATAGAACTTCTATCAATTTTCCCGATGCCTTTGGAGTCACAAAGTTGGAAGACATTGGAAGACACTTCAATGTCAATGGAAGCCCAGCAGCTGGACAATAATAACATGCTCCTCAACGGAGAAAAATCAGTGGAGCTGAGGATCTGTTTCTCCAGAAACCCACCACAACCTGCTCCTCTGTTTCTAGGTGGACAGGAGGACCCGGTTGTGACCACCACCAAATACATTGGCTTCCATCTGGACTCTGACCTCAGCGGGAACACTCACACTGAACAGATGGGGAAGCAAGCCTCTAAGCGGCTCCACTACCTGACTGTTCTAGCCAGGCATGGCCTACCACGTGAAGATCTTGTCACTACTCTGGTTAGGCCATGTCTGGAATATGGTAATGTTCTTCTGGTGGGATGCAATAAAAATCAGGCTGCCCTGCTGGAGAGGGTGCAGAAGAGGGCCCTCAGGATCATCTCCAGAGGCTCTACCACACTGCCACAACTCCCGTCGCTTCAGAGCAGGAGGGAACAAGCAGCCACTAAGCTGGTCATAGACATGAGACATGATGAACAGCATCCACTTCATGACATGCTCCCACAAACAAGAGCAGAAAGCACACAGAGGCTGCAACGGAACAGAGGCAACATCACAGACTTTCAGTGCAGAACAAACAGGCTGAAAGCAGCAACTCTGCCCACAGCTGTAAGACTGTATAACACACAAAAAATGGATAGCTAAAGTCCTTTAGAGTCTGCTTTGTCTTTGTCCCTTTGTGTGTGGGTGTGTCTGTCTGTGTGTTTGTGGGTGTGCATGTGTGCGTGTATGTTTTTTGGCTGTATTTGTTTGTTCTTTTAATTTCTATAATTTTTTATGGCTTTTATGACTTTAGAGTTTAGGTTTTATTAGATATATTTTTTGTAAATTCTGCCTTCAATTCAGTGTAATACTGTGAGCATGAATTAAATAAACTCAAGCTTGGGAATTCTAATTTTGCTTGCTGTTTGTCCCCCACCCCCCAGCTGCACAGAGCGCTGTGGGACTGCTGCATGCACCGTTGCGTTGCGTCGGTGCAGTGCTTAGTCAAAGTTTACAACATGTCGCATGTCCAAATTGCACAAAATTCAACATTGCACTGCCTCGGGTCCCCAGCAACACACTTGCCAAGAGTGAAGTCGATCGGACGAACAGTTATTGAGATATGTGATAAACAGACAGACAAGACAATCTATATAGCAGAGAGATTGCAGCAACATCACTTTCACTCCATCAAGCATCAAATGAACCCTCAGAAAGAGGCTTTTATGGCAGAAACCAGGTTCCAAACACAAATACTGTCCAATTCAGACAGGAGTCAGCTGGTGTATCAGAGTTTACACAGCGGAAATGTCTTTACCCCTTACATTCAAATGTAATTGAAAAAGAAATGCTGGTTTGCTTTGCTCGCCATCGGGGATCATAGTCCAAATGATACCTGCAGGCTGTAGGCTATTTATATCTGTTTCTAAACCTAGCTTTTGTTCTCTCTTCTTTTATTTATAAACACTACTGTTTGCTGCCTTTGGATTGGACTCAGCATCTGGGTGTGTGCAGCACATGTAGCCTACTGTACCTGACTAACTTGTTAATCTACACAGACACCTTGCTTTGCATTTGTCATCATATTCATATACAGTAATTGGCAACAACAAAAGCCTATTACGTAGGCTGTGTGGTGACAGGCGTCTGAAGCTCCTTTACTGTCAGTGACAAAGATAGAACATAATAACATGATGTCTGGTGGGAGGTTGAACCCGGGGGCCATGTGTTGCTCTGATACCGCCTTACTCCACTGAGTTAACTACCCAACTGCTTTTCTGAAAACTTTGTCAGCTTATTTATTATGGCCCGCCACCATGCTACATGATCTGATTAGATTTTGGAGCACCTTGCTGCATAGATTTGCATAGTTTTACAAGGGAAAAAATGGTTTTCTTGAAACGACTATAACGCTGTAACGCTTTAAGATACGGAGTTCATATTAATATGGTCCGTGTGTTATGTGAAGACAAAGTATGTTGACATAGAACTATTTGCCAATTAATGCAATAATTAGCTTCATGAATGACCTCATTAGCACAAGTGGTTGTGCTTAATACATCATGGTGATTATAGCGGGACATTAGGCAGCAGTGCTTCTTGATTTTCCTACTACTGCTGTCCTCTGTGGAAATACAAGAGTGCTTAAGAGCTGCTCGAACCCATCACGAGTCCTCAACTGGTGTCGTGAGAAGACTGACCAATTGGGACATACAGTTTAACGATGTGTGCAGAGATGGGAAAAGTACACACTTTCTTTACTTAAGTAGAAGTACATTTAATTTTATAAAAAGGCTCAACTTAATTACTCAAGTAAAAGTAAAAAGTAGTAGTCTGAAATGTACTCAAGTAGTCTTGTAGTAGTAGTCTGAAATGTACTCAAGTAAAAAGTATTTTCTGTGCAAGGCGAATAGAAACTCATGTCATATATAATTCAAATACTATTAAACTTAAAATAACAAAAAAAAAACATATTTTAAGATGCATAAAGACTATACTTTGATTAATAATTTGTGTATGTTTTTCCCTGACAAAAAAGGTGCACATAATGTGTGAAAGCTGAGAGCATGAGACGAGAGAGACAGACAAACAATGTGGGTTCAAGCATCAGTCAGTTTTGAATGGTGACAGCCAGAGGAAACAGTGAAAAGCCCTGAGAAAACCTGTCTTAAGATGTCTGACCTGGTAGCACAGAGAGTTGGCTTACTTCCCAGCAGTATTGAGGCCTCAGTCGCTTTTGAGGTCGTGGGTTCGAGCCTCATTCAGTTTTGAATGGTGACAGCCAGAGGAAAGAGAGAAAAGCGCCCAGAGAAGAGCTGTGAGTGTGAAGTGGAGCTGGTGGAGCCATGGACCTTTTATCACCCAGTAGCTCAGCGGGTTGGATTGCTGTCTAGCATTTTGGAGCTTGTGGGTTTGAGCCTCAGTGAGTTTTGACGTCGTGGGTTCGAGCCTCAGTCACTTTTGAGGTCATGGATTCGAGCCTCAGTCAGCCCTGAGCAAACCTGTCCTAAGAAGTCTGACCTGGTGACACAGAGAGTTGGCTTGCTGCCCATGCAGTATTGAGGCCTCAGTCACTTTTGAGGTTGTGGGTTCGTTCCTCGGTCAGTTTTGAATTGCGACAGCAAGAGGAAAGAGTGAAAAGCCCTTAGGAAACCTGTCTTACGAAGTCTGACCTGCTGGCACAGAGAGTTGGCTTGCTGCCCTGCATTGTTGAGGCCTTAGTCACTTTCGAGGTCGTAGGTTCGACCCTCAGTCAGTTGTGAATGGTGACAGCCAGAGGAAAGAGTGAAAAGCCCTTAGAAAACCTGTTATATGAAGTCTGACCTGGTGGCACAGAGTGTTGGCTTGCTGCCCCGCAGTGTTGAGCCCTCAATCCTTTTTGAGGTTGTGGGTTCGAGCCTCGGTCAGTTTTGAATGGCACAGTGACCCGGGGGCCAGAGGTTGGCCGGTTCGATTCCCGCTCCACTGCCACCACCTGGAGCTGGGGGGGGGGCGCGCGGCCCCCCCCGACCCCCGCAGATATATGTGCAGAGGGTTATGAGACAGAAAATCACAGAGACCTGAAATTTTACGGCCTTTGGAAGTTGGCTTGTTGGCATCCAGGCTGCCGCCAGGTGTAGAGCACACCTTTTCGCAAAACTCTTAACTCTGTATATGACATGTCTGCTATGGATCTATGTTCCAGTCTTAAAACTCATTATAGAAGTTTTTTTTAAATGTCTATGGAGAAGATGAATGGGAAACTCACTTCTGGGGCAAGAAATGTCACGTGACTGTTCAGCTCTATATCCCCCAAATATTGCAACATATTTAGCCACTTAACCTTCAGGCCATGTAAACAAACTCTTTATACACTCATGCAGATGTATTTTACTATATATCGAGAGCAGGAAATCACTATTTCAAGGGCACATTTTGGCCATTTGTGCATACGTACAAAACGAGGGCTAATACCAGATCAAAGAAACAAATCTGTATATCTCGAGTGCGCGCAAATAAAATTAGAGCTCAAATTGCATATTGTGCACACATTGCAGTAAATCATGGCCACGGCATCAGTTATTTTTCTCCCAATGGCTCAGTACATTGAAACAGCTTCACACACCCACAATGTTAATAAAGTGATAATAGGTATTGGACCCTGGAATCCGAAGCAATGCCCACATTGGCCATAGAGCCCGGAGCTCGTCTCCTTACCACTCCTTACCATCACATTTACCACTCCTTACCATCACATTTACCATCTCCTTACCATCACGTTTAAATGAATTCACACCCACTGGTTGTCTCCTTACCACTCCTTACCATCACATTTAAATGAATTCACACCAGCTGGTTGTCTCCTTACCACTCCTTACATCACATTTAAATTAATTCACACCCGCTGGTAGGATTTAATAACGTGTCACATTCACTGTACTGTACTTGGTTGGACATGACGTGCATCTGCTGTTTTGGTCAGATGGGAAAGCAGGGTTAAGAAACAGGATTCTAAACGTTAAACTAAGCCTTAAATATTGCACAATAGAACTGTTTGTTCTTGAAGAGGAATCATTGGTTTGTGTAAGGCACCCCAAATTGCTAGTATTCAAGTTTGAATAGGCATACATAATGCAAAATATATAGATTTAGGCTACATGTAATTCCTCTTCAGTTATCTAGCTAACAGCATAATCCTGCTTCTTAAAATCCCCCCACCCCAGAGTATTTTCTTTCTTTTTCTTTTCTGTAAGCTCCTATTACAACTGCTAGTCTATTACATTCTAGTTCGTTCCTAGATCGTGATAAGGTTATTGTTAGTGGACACAGAAATGGGTATTTCTTCCTACAAAGCTAATTTTCCAACAGTATTAGCCCACCACAATGAAACTCTGAACCTCTGCAAAACTTATTTTTGTCCATTTTATTAGTATAGGATCACAAGCGTTCACATTTAGAATAATAGAGTATCGCAGGGATGACGTATTTCTGTAAGCTTACCCAGAAGTGCCTGCACTCCCCGCTCTTACCTGTAAAAGTGAATGTGGTTTTTGTATGGGAATTTCGGTTAAATGCATGAGATAAGGTCAACTGCTGTTGATTTTGAAGAAGGCCGGACGGCCGAAACGTCATCATTAAAGTATGCATATGGAGCCAGAGTGTGCGACACTTTCTTTCATATAAGGTCTGTGGTTAACAAAAGTTTATGAAACAGCAAAATTGGTTTTCAGCAAGATAATCTTCACAAATGAGGACATGATTCATTTGCATATTTACTACCAACATAGTAATGATACAAACCTGGTTGAAAATGAGCAAAATCTACTCTCAGGCCTATAAAATAAGCCTTCAGCCAGAGGGGGAACTCGCCATCTTCGACTGCTCAGAATCCTCTCTGCTCCTCCCTACGGCTGTACAACAGTCTCTGATGCAGGGGACAACTGTCGCCAAGAGACTTATTCTGAAGGAGTGGAAGTCCCCCTCTCCACCTTCTTTTCAGCTGTGGCTGACAGACATTGTCTCAGTTATACATAATGGAGAGACTCCGGTTCCTGAGGACCAATTCATTTAGGAAATTCACAATTATCTGCAACCCATTTCTACTTAGATGAGGTTAAGAGCGACAAGTAACTTGCTCAGCTGACTTCTCATGGACCCCTTGCATGGGATTCCATGCACATTTCTTACAAGCACATAGGCACTTGACGCAGCTGGTAGCGCCATGTTGTTGTTGTAACATTAATGTTGATAGTATGTTTTGTTTGTTTTAGTTTTTTTTGTCTGAGCCTGTTTTTTTTCTATGTTCTGAAAATTACAAAATAAAATATGGGGGGGGGGGAAGAAAATCAGTAAAATCATATCGTTATAGATCAGATTTTTTTTAACCCTAGCCCAATGCTACTTACCAATGATGATGTTGATTGGTAGATTCCTTTCTCAGCACAATCAATGCTGTTGCTCATACTAGTTCCAGATAGTTAGCCACAAACCTATACAAGGTCAATGTGTTTTTCATTCTCTTACTGTAAGACTTGAGAGAATGAAAAACACTGTGACAACTTAAGACTTCAGTTGTTCAAGCTGACTGAGGCTCACTGACATGTCCTCCACATAGTGCAGACAAGGTACATTTCAGTGATCCTCAGTCAGCTTGCACAACTAACTATCCCTTTAAAGACAATGAAAAACATAATACAGTCAATCAGGTGTGTGTACATTTTTGACTGATAGTGGTACCCGATCAAAGAACGGGATTTGTAGCTAGAGTTGCAAACGTAAAAAAATAAAGGCAACCAATAAAATGCACATCCACATTAGTCTTCCAAATTGATTTCTCTTTATAGTATAAAATGTTTCGTTCTAGCATCAATGTCACAACCAGCTAATAGCATGACACTGGGGATTTGAACACATGTGGTCAGTTAGGCTGATCCATCTGGAAGCCTCACGCCTCCCCACACTGATACGAGCCTGTGAGTGACAGAAGGGGGAGAAAAAGAAGAAAAAGAACAAACACATTGGTTGAAACAGCCACTCTGTCATTGTCATCCCCACCCACCCTGCATCATCTGGATGTGAATTAGAAGAGAAGAGTGCTTCATCGCTCAGATGAACTCCGGAGCAGCTCCACCACTAAGCAAGTGTTGATCCATGCAGAGACGCCGATCCACTTTGACGTACAGTAGTCCATCACCCTTACACTGTGACAGTACTAATGCACTTGTCTGATGGTTGGCTGCTCATTACATAACACTTAGATGTACGTATCGTCAACTGTCATTAGGGTTCTGCTTATTGTGAATATGCTGCTGAAGGTTTTCACTGCGTGCTGCAGCTTATTCTGGGGGGTAAACGTCTGAGCCAATGATGCCATTCTGAAAAGGAAAGATGACTGGTTCGCTCAAACTGTACGCCTCTTGGAGGTTTGATATTGTATGAGATGAGAAAAGACATGCAAAGCAATCATTTGCTCACAGATCATGTAATGTGACAAAACTGCATTGAGGTATTACAGCAATAAATATCAGACATACTGCTTTACAGACTCTTCACACACTTTTCACACACCTTTGTCAAGGAAGGATAATATTGCGCTGCTATCACAACTCCTCGCTCTGCAGCCTTGCCCTTTGAAAGTCTATGACTTAATTTGATTTCATCTGAACTGACTTTGATCTGATTCCATTAGAGAATTAAAAACGACACGATAAAAAAACACCAATTAACTTTTTCTTGTGCAGTGATGTGCCTTATTCTGACTTTCAAGATATTGACACTCATTTCTATTCCTGAAACAAGTGGTATCTCACCTCATTGACAGAATTTCCTCTTGCTTTATGCAAAGTGATGATTTGAAGGCTGAATATGAGACGTAAGGTGGACATTTCAATAGCACTCGGCGGTGCCTGTGGCTGCAAGTGGCGATCAATGGCACACACAAGAGGCGGTCGCCTTGGGCGGCAGCTGGCTGGGGCAGCGGAGCTCTGTTCTGTTGATTATTCTATTCCCATGCCCCATCAACTGTGCCGCCCTCCTCGTCCCGTTCGGTGGCTGCCTTCTGTGCAGGCCGCAGCCTCAGTCGAATGGGGAAATGGAGGAGGGCTGCATATCACAAAGCACTGCTCCACACAGGTTGGATCAAAAAGTCGGTAACACACAACATGCTAGCAGGTAATGGCAGCTTATTATAAGCTCAAAAGAAAATAACTCCCGCACACTGTCTCCAAATGCAAAACGTTTTATTTAACAGAAAAGAATAACGTTTCGGTCCTAAGACCTTCTTCTTCTTCTTCTTCTTCTTCTTCCTCTTCTTCGCAGTCGGTAGTGCTGTCGCCTCACAGCTAGAATGTCCTGAGTTCGATTCTCGCCTGGGACGCTGTGGGCGCTGGAGTTGTGACCCCCCCCATATCTTCAGTGCCTACTGCCCAGGTGGGCTATCTCGTCGAAAGGGCCTTTCTGTGTGGAGTTTGCATGTTCTCCCCGTACCCCCCAGGGGGTTCCTCCGTACATAACCCCCCACTAAAAACATGCAGAAGATCGTCATCCGATCAGTGACGACAACATCTGAAGTTGGTCCAATGATGGTCCCCTGAAGAAGGTCTTAGGACCGAAATGTGATTCTTTTCGGTTAAATAAAACTTTAACTTTACTTACCGTATTTTCTTTTGATTCAGTCGGGTTTTCCCTCCTCCGACGCACCTGTCATTTTTAGGTGTGCACGAACATTATCATCTGGAGCTTTAAATCCACTTTAAATTGTAAAAAGTATTGGTTCAGGGCAGGCACCGTTTAGGCACCGGTACCGGTTTAAAAGTATCGTTTTCGCGCCGGTATCGGAAAAATACGAAACTATACCCATCCCTAAACTTATAGGCATGTAGTGTTATGTTATTTATATCAGGGTTCTTAAACATGAACTTCAAGGACTTTTCAATTCCCTCAAATTCAAGGACCCAACATGGCACTATACTATACTTGACGGAGTCACGGATCATTTACTGTTACAACACAGATACTTTTTATAATGAGAACTAGCATGCTTTACATAAGCTCACAGACAACAATTAAAAAGAAAGAGAAGCTTGTATGTGTTACACGTTATGTAAAACAATATCAACAGAACTCCAATTTCTATTCTTGCACAAAATATTTAAATTCAAGCACTTTCAATGACCCATGGATATTATGTAGTGTATGTCCATTTTCAAAAACTTTCAATGTGTTGGATTTTTCCCCTCTCGACTTCACAAACTTTCAAGGACCAATGGTAAACCTGTTATATACGTATATAATGTAATAATGACATGTGACAGTATATTTTAGTACTGTCAACTAAGTTATCATGTTCACTGTGCTCTACAGTTTTTTGAGATTTGACAGAAGTCATTTCAGGAGGTTGGGTGGTGGTGATAATGTTGTGATTGTGTGTGTGTGTGTGTGTGTGTGTGTGTGTGTGTGTGTGTGTGTGTGTGTGTGTGTGTGTGTGTGTGTGTGTGTGTGTGTGTGTGTGTGTAGGTGTGTGTGTGTGTGTGTGTGTGTGTGTGTGTGTGTGTGTGTGTGTGTGTGTGTGTGTGTGTGTGTGTGTGTGTGTGTGTGTGTGTGTGTGTGTGTGTCTGGACATGTTATTTCCCAGTGGTCTTACAGTAGCATCGATCTGTCTTGAACCTGTGAGGGCTTCTCTCTCAAACCCACGGAGGACGAGTTTCACCTGGATCACTCTTTCTCCCTCTCTCTCTATCCCGTGCTCCATCCTTTATCTGAGCACAAAAGGAAGCCATTTTGTGACCGTTTTCCTTGCTTTCCTACAAGGCTTCCATTTCAGCCTATACTATATTCCTTTATCACCATTTCCATGTTCCCTTTATGATACGACTGAAAGAAAAGTTTTTTTTTCTGTTTGGTCAATTTAGTAGCCCAAGAGATAACCAGACCTTGCCTCCAAATTCATTTGAAAATGAGTTAAAAGGGTGTTAATGGAATTTCATTTAATGAGTGCTGGACCAAAAGCTTTTTAGATGCACTTGAAATGAGGAAGCCATTGTCTAATCAAGAGTGTAGCCTTTCAAAAAGATTTTATCCAACTCCCAGAATTATGTTCAAAAGGCGTGCCATGTGAGTGGATGAAACTACAAATGATGTTCTATTCATCTTAATCTCGCTGAGCAGAACCACTTGGTTGAATGGGCTACTATATCGCCTATGGTCTAAAAGAAAAATTGATTTATATTTGACAAAGCATCATACGATATCTTCACCTTTATCTCGCAAAAACTTCATACACTCGCTGCACTTGATTTGAGATGGCCACTTAAATTTACAATCACACTTATTTCCTTTTCGCTCAACTTTGAAACATGAAAATACAGCGGAATAAAAAAGGGTGAGGACTGTGGTTAATTGCCTGGCACATGCAGCACAGTTGATTAGAGCAGTTTCTGTGTAATTTCAGGAGACAACCTGAGACACCAAAATACCTCCAATCACACTTTAAACAGCTGCACCTGGAAGGACTTTCAGGTTTGAGAAGGTAGGGTGAATAGAAGGGTGGAGGGGTGAGGGGCAGACTGGGACGACG
>NW_028150250.1:5000-14721 GCF_964638095.1 Poromitra crassiceps | reverse complement strand
GCAGGTCGCCTCCATTAACCTTTACCTCAAGCTGGGCTCCAATCTGGAGGGCTGTGTTCCACACATGGCAGCTATGAGACCGAGGCTGCTGGGCTTTGGGCGTACATAATACCAGACACATGTATATTTGTTGAAGTGCCCAAAAACAAGCAGGGTATAGCACTTCTGTTTAGAGATGCGCAATATTAGATTTTCTTTGCCGATATCCGATATGCCGATATTTTCCAACTCTTTTGGCCGATTGCCAATATTGATATACTTTATGCACACTTTTTTTTCACCAAATCGTAAGCATCAAGTCTTCTCTCCCGTAGTGGAATTTAGAGGTGCACCGATCCACATTTTTCTCAGTTCCGATCCGATTCCGATACCTGAATTTGGATATCTGCCGATACCGATACTGATTCCGATACCAGAGCTCTTTAGGGCTGGGTATTGGCAAGGATCTCACGATACGATACGTATCACGATACATGGGTCACGATACGATTGTATCACGATACATTGCGATACAATACATAATGCGATATATTGGCTCCTACTGTGACATCAGTTAGTCTTTGGTTTGGTAATCAATTATCTCATAGCATTAGTTACCTGGCTCATAATATTCCACAATATCCAGTTAAACAATTAATAAAGGTCATTAGATATTTACAAAACAATTGATCCACTCAAAGATAACATTTCAACAAATAAGCGACAATTAAACACCCCTGCCACTTTACCACATTAAGGTCAAGTGGGAAACCCCCCAAATATGTACAGTATGAGACTAAAATATCTCCAAAACTAAGGACATGTTGTTATGTTGAGTTAGCTAACCGCTAAGGTTATACCTCACTTCTACTACTACTTACTAAGCATGTCTCATGTATCATGTTTTATGTTACGGTGGGTTTATGGTCTGGTGCAGGCTATGAATAGAGTCTGGATCGGAATGTGGATCAGCGACGTCAGTCCGATATCCGATATGTGAATTACGTCATATCGGCACCCGATACCGATATCCCGATACCGATATTCCACCGATATCCCATCCCTAGTGAAATTAAAACATTATTATGCCTACTCTTAGCATGATGGCCCACTGGCAGATGCAGACATAAATACAATGTACACATTCACTTGGTAAAATAAAGAAAACTATTTAAACTTAAGGTACCGTATATAAACAAACATGCCATATTTTTTATTTAGTATGTAACATTTTCTTTCAAACAAAACTGTACGATTCATCCTTGTCTTGCCTTCGATGATGCTCTCTCTGAGACAATCCTAACAATAATAACCACCACAACCAGCGTGAATTTGAGCTATTTTACAAGTTGCAAGAGCATCACAGAGGAAATCTGAATCTCCAATATTGTGTTGTTGTTGCTTCATACAGTGGGGAAACGCAACCACACTGAGATAGGATTTTCACTTTAATCAGACAGCTATTTAGCCTACTGTGCATTTAAAGTTAAACGTTTTTTTTTTTTTTTTTTTACGATTAAACGATTAAACGTTGTTACAGCACCTGCAAAATACGGCTGACAGATTGACAAAATATCTAATTGTGATTATTTGGCGGATTATTGCAATTGCCATTCATTCACAAGTTTTTTTTTGTTTATTGTTGAAAGAAAAGTGATTTTGAACACACACAAAAGAATGTGCAGGATCCAATGAGTTTGAATATGATGACAGGTTTTTCACCAATATTGTAGTTGATTCATGGACCAAAGATTTGATTTGATTTGATTTGATTTGTATTTGTCTCGAACCAACAGGTACAGATATCACAATAATTGGATAAAAAAAAATATATATATGTATAAAAAAGAAAGAGAAATAGAAATAACAAGATGACCTGCAGCTCTAAAACACTCATTCAGAAAACCATTTTGGATGAGTTGCAGTCTATTATTTGGAAATTGCATAACTTCAGATTGCAATTGCATTTGCATTGCATTCTACTGCAAAACAGGATAGCACACTTGTGTTAGCTGTGATCACAGAGGAGAGGAGCAGGTCTTCTGATGCTGTTGCTTCATATGGTACTAAACACCAGCGCATTGAAGAGAGGAGATTTGACTGATCAGAGACGATGGTATCTTTGTAGCTACTGAACGTGCAGCGTTCCTTTCATCCGTGTGCCGTTCTCTCCCAAGACTCTTCCTCACTCGACTGCTTCCGAGCTTCATGCATTTTGTCCTGGCAGAGATGTGAGTGATAAGAGGTGAGGCGTCTGTGTGTGACAGTGCCAGGCCATCTGCCTCCTGCCCATGGGGTCTCCATGGACATAAGCTCACATGGGTAGAACATGGGCCTGCAGATCATCTTGGGAGTGTAGATCAGATAGTCAGTGCATATCGTTACAGTGAAGAAACAGAACAATAATCCAGTCATCAAAGGCATTTTTGTGCATGCCATGTATAAGTTAATTCCAGACTAAAACGTTAGCATATTATCAACATTTCTACATATAAGTTATAGCCTAGACCTCAGCATGTGTAAATAACAACACTCTCCTTTTGAAATAAAATGGTGTCCAGTAAGGGCGTTGTGGACAGGGTGGTGGATGGGCGTAAGCCGTTGCCATCGACATCGGAGACCAGGGTTCCGCATTTTCACGTTTTAAAATTAACGTTGGAAACGCGGCGACATTTTGATATAACCGCCATTTGTCAAATGTACGTTGCAAACGCGTACATCGTTGGTTGGAGGGCTTGGTGAAATGATGATATGCAACACATTTTTGGTTCACAAACGATTTTAATTTGACAACATAAACATCAACTAAATTGCCCCTATAGCTTAAACTCTTGCAGTGTTTGCCAATACAATAGCTGACAGGAAATAAGCTAGGAGCTTTCAAACTGTTGCCTAGCAACACAATTGTGTGAAAAGCGTCTATAGCCTACTGTTTACTGTATGTGCTTTGCAGAAACGCTACATGTCGACACTTTATTCCGCTGTGTGGGTTGAAGAGGGGGAATGCCAAATGGCCAAAGGCTTCCAAGAACGTGCTTACTGGACCTTGACATCTGAACGTGCTTACTGGACCTTGACATCTGAACGTGCTTACTGGACCTTGACATCTGAACGTGCTTACTGGACCTTGACATCTGAACGTGCTTACTGGACCTTGACATCTGAACGTGCTTACTGGACCTTGACATCTGAACGTGCTTACTGGACCTTGACATCTGAACGTGCTTACTGGACCTTGACATCTGAACGTGCTTACTGGACCTTGACATCTGAACGTGCTTACTGGACCTTGACATCTGAACGTGCTTACTGGACCTTGACATCTGAACGTGCTTACTGGACCTAGACATCTGAACGTGCTTACTGGACCTTGACATCTGAACGTGCTTACTGGACCTTGACATCTGAACGTGCTTACTGGACCTTGACATCTGAACGTGCTTACTGGACCTTGACATCTGAACGTGCTTACTGGACCTTGACATCTGAGGCTATGATGCAATCTTCTGTTGGCACCGTCGCAATGGAAACCTATACGCCTAGAAGCTCGGGCAGCTGTTCTTAGGTGGAGTCACCCTATAACAGTAACGACACCGGGGATATCAGCTGTTCTTAGGTGGAGTCAGTCACCCTATAACAGTAACGACACCGCGGATATCAGCTGTTCTTAGGTGGAGTCACCCTATAACAGTAACGACACTGCAGATATCAGCTGTTCTTAGGTGGAGTCACCCTATAACAGTAACGACACTGCAGATATCAGCTGTTCTTAGGTGGAGTCAGTCACCCTATAACAGTAACGACACCGCGGATGTCAGCTGTTCTTAGGTGGAGTCACCCTATAACAGTAACGACACTGCAGATATCAGCTGTTCTTAGGTGGAGTCACCCTATAACAGTAACGACACCGTGGATATCAGCTGTTCTTAGGTGGAGTCAGTCACCCTATAACAGTAACGACACCGCGGATATCAGCTGTTCTTAGGTGGAGTCACCCTATAACAGTAACGACACTGCAGATATCAGCTGTTCTTAGGTGGAGTCACCCTATAACAGTAACGACACCGTGGATATCAGCTGTTCTTAGGTGGAGTCAGTCACCCTATAACAGTAACGACACCGCGGATATCAGCTGTTCTTAGGTGGAGTCACCCTATAACAGTAACGACACTGCAGATATCAGCTGTTCTTAGGTGGAGTCACCCTATAACAGTAACGACACCGTGGATATCAGCTGTTCTTAGGTGGAGTCACCCTATAACAGTAACGACACCGGGGATATCAGCTGTTCTTAGGTGGAGTCACCCTATAACAGTAACGACACAGGGGATATCAGCTGTTCTTAGGTGGAGTCACCCTATAACAGTAACGACACCGTGGATATCAGCTGTTCTTAGGTGGAGTCAGTCACCCTATAACAGTAACGACACCGCGGATATCAGCTGTTCTTAGGTGGAGTCACCCTATAACAGTAACGACACTGCAGATATCAGCTGTTCTTAGGTGGAGTCACCCTATAACAGTAACGACACCGTGGATATCAGCTGTTCTTAGGTGGAGTCAGTCACCCTATAACAGTAACGACACCGGGGATATCAGCTGTTCTTAGGTGGAGTCACCCTATAACAGTAACGACACCGTGGATATCAGCTGTTCTTAGGTGGAGTCACCCTATAACAGTAACGACACCGCGGATATCAGCTGTTCTTAGGTGGAGTCACCCTATAACAGTAACGACACTGCAGATATCAGCTGTTCTTAGGTGGAGTCAGTCACCCTATAACAGTAACGACACCGCGGATGTCAGCTGTTCTTAGGTGGAGTCACCCTATAACAGTAACGACACTGCAGATATCAGCTGTTCTTAGGTGGAGTCACCCTATAACAGTAACGACACCGTGGATATCAGCTGTTCTTAGGTGGAGTCAGTCACCCTATAACAGTAACGACACCGCGGATATCAGCTGTTCTTAGGTGGAGTCACCCTATAACAGTAACGACACTGCAGATATCAGCTGTTCTTAGGTGGAGTCACCCTATAACAGTAACGACACCGTGGATATCAGCTGTTCTTAGGTGGAGTCAGTCACCCTATAACAGTAACGACACCGTGGATATCAGCTGTTCTTAGGTGGAGTCACCCTATAACAGTAACGACACTGCAGATATCAGCTGTTCTTAGGTGGAGTCACCCTATAACAGTAACGACACCGTGGATATCAGCTGTTCTTAGGTGGAGTCACCCTATAACAGTAACGACACCGGGGATATCAGCTGTTCTTAGGTGGAGTCACCCTATAACAGTAACGACACAGGGGATATCAGCTGTTCTTAGGTGGAGTCACCCTATAACAGTAACGACACCGTGGATATCAGCTGTTCTTAGGTGGAGTCAGTCACCCTATAACAGTAACGACACCGCGGATATCAGCTGTTCTTAGGTGGAGTCACCCTATAACAGTAACGACACTGCAGATATCAGCTGTTCTTAGGTGGAGTCACCCTATAACAGTAACGACACCGTGGATATCAGCTGTTCTTAGGTGGAGTCAGTCACCCTATAACAGTAACGACACCGGGGATATCAGCTGTTCTTAGGTGGAGTCACCCTATAACAGTAACGACACCGTGGATATCAGCTGTTCTTAGGTGGAGTCACCCTATAACAGTAATGACACCGCGGATATCAGCTGTTCTTAGGTGGAGTCACCCTATAACAGTAACGACACCGCGGATATCAGCTGTTCTTAGGTGGAGTCACCCTATAACAGTAATGACACCGCGGATATCAGCTGTTCTTAGGTGGAGTCACCCTATAACAGTAACGACACCGCGGATATCAGCTGTTCTTAGGTGGAGTCACCCTATAACAGTAACGACACCGTGGATATCAGCTGTTCTTAGGTGGAGTCACCCTATAACAGTAACGACACCGCGGATATCAGCTGTCCTTAGGTGGAGTCAGTCACCCTATAACAGTAACGACACCGCGGATATCAGCTGTTCTTAGGTGGAGTCACCCTATAACAGTAACGACACCGGGGATATCAGCTGTTCTTAGGTGGAGTCACCCTATAACAGTAACGACACCGTGGATATCAGCTGTTCTTAGGTGGAGTCACCCTATAACAGTAACGACACCGCGGATATCAGCTGTTCTTAGGTGGAGTCACCCTATAACAGTAACGACACCGCGGATATCAGCTGTTCTTAGGTGGAGTCACCCTATAACAGTAACGACACCGCGGATATCAGCTGTTCTTAGGTGGAGTCAGTCACCCTATAACAGTAACGACACCGTGGATATCAGCTGTTCTTAGGTGGAGTCACCCTATAACAGTAACGACACCGCGGATATCAGCTGTTCTTAGGTGGAGTCACCCTATAACAGTAACGACACCGGGGATATCAGCTGTTCTTAGGTGGAGTCACCCTATAACAGTAACGACACCGCGGATATCAGCTGTTCTTAGGTGGAGTCAGTCACCCTATAACAGTAACGACACCGCGGATATCAGCTGTTCTTAGGTGGAGTCACCCTATAACAGTAACGACACCGTGGATATCAGCTGTTCTTAGGTGGAGTCACCCTATAACAGTAACGACACCGGGGATATCAGCTGTTCTTAGGTGGAGTCACCCTATAACAGTAACGACACCGCGGATATCAGCTGTTCTTAGGTGGAGTCACCCTATAACAGTAACGACACCGCGGATATCAGCTGTTCTTAGGTGGAGTCACCCTATAACAGTAACGACACAGGGGATATCAGCTGTTCTTAGGTGGAGTCACCCTATAACAGTAACGACACCGCGGATATCAGCTGTTCTTAGGTGGAGTCACCCTATAACAGTAACGACACCGCGGATATCAGCTGTCCTTAGGTGGAGTCAGTCACCCTATAACAGTAACGACACCGCGGATATCAGCTGTTCTTAGGTGGAGTCACCCTATAACAGTAACGACACCGGGGATATCAGCTGTTCTTAGGTGGAGTCACCCTATAACAGTAACGACACCGGGGATATCAGCTGTTCTTAGGTGGAGTCACCCTATAACAGTAACGACACCGGGGATATCAGCTGTTCTTAGGTGGAGTCACCCTATAACAGTAACGACACCGCGGATATCAGCTGTTCTTAGGTGGAGTCACCCTATAACAGTAACGACACCGCGGATATCAGCTGTTCTTAGGTGGAGTCAGTCACCCTATAACAGTAACGACACCGCGGATATCAGCTGTTCTTAGGTGGAGTCACCCTATAACAGTAACGACACCGTGGATATCAGCTGTTCTTAGGTGGAGTCACCCTATAACAGTAACGACACCGGGGATATCAGCTGTTCTTAGGTGGAGTCACCCTATAACAGTAACGACACCGCGGATATCAGCTGTTCTTAGGTGGAGTCACCCTATAACAGTAACGACACCCGCGGATATCAGCTGTTCTTAGGTGGAGTCACCCTATAACAGTAACGACACAGGGGGGAGATCTGCTTATGCTCCTGTGAGAAAGAGACATTTACATAATGTGACATGATAAGGATCTATCAAAGCCAGCAAATCAATGAGGTCCAATTACAGGCCGCTGGACTTTCTTATCTGCTTCAGTTTAACTTTGTGCTGCCTGTGGTCCTCCACTTTCATTACAATCTCCAGTGCGATTAGGCCGGCGGTTTGGCGCAAGTTACAGATTATCATTGAACACAATCACTATTTGCTTGCCTGCTTTTGTGCTCAAAGACATACGGAAAACATCCTCAAGGACACATTTTATGTAGTTGGTAATAAATAGCATTTTATGCGCTGGCAATATAATTCCTCATCGATGGAGAACTACTATTATCGTTATCACATCGTTCTCTTTTATAATGCATGCAACATTAATAACTCTTTTACTGGTGACCTTTGTTTAAAAAACAACAACGCACACACATGCTAAAAGCATGAAAAACAGGGTCGTTGTGATGTTTTTCGTTTCTCCCCATCTTGCAGTTTCGGGGGCCTTTGGGAGTGCTGTGAGCTGCGGGGCTGCACCTTCGTTAAAGTGCATTCACCTGTGAGAGAGGCAGAGCCAGCCAAGGTTAGTGCCAGGAGGGGGAGCGCAAAACACACTTCCCATAGTTCACCTGCACCCACCCCCAACCGCGCGCGCACACACACGCACACACGCACACACACACACACACACACACGCACGCACGCACGCACGCACAGATGCATACCAACATTTAGTAAGCAAGTAAGCGAAAAAATATTTTTTTATTTTCAAAGCCGTAGTTACAAAGTGCTGTACAAGAGAGAAAGCATAGAATAAATACATACTACTATACTATGCAATACTATAATACAATGCTATAAGAATACATGCACATTTAAAAGGTAGCTAACTGATACACACCTGTGTGTGTGTGTGTGTGTGTGTGTGTGTGTGTGTGTGTGTGTGTATATATATATACAGTATATGTGTATATATATACAGTATATATATATACATACATACATACATACATACATATATACACACACACACACACACACACACACACACACACACACACACACACACACACACACATACATATGTCCACACCCATATATATGCACAGATACACTGCAGAAATATGCTTATATACATAATTTGAGTTGGTTGTTTACATATGAAACTTTTGGACTGGCTTATTATTTGGAAAAAGCTTGGGACATGAGAAAAAAAGCTCTTTATCAGGAAAAGGCAATGTAAGACAAGGAAAAGAAAAAGAAAAAAAGAAAAAAAAAAAAAAAAAAAAGTGTATGTATGTACAGTAAGTGTGTATATGTGTATGTATATTTCATGCATATGTGTATATATTATATACTTTGTTTATTTTGTTTGTACAACCGGATGTTATGTTATGATTATGTTTATATATAATTTGGTGTCTTGTAATCCCATGTGGGATGGGCCAGAAATGGCATGACACAGAAATAAAAACTACCTACCTACCTACCTACATAGTGTACATAAATGCATATGCGCAAACATAAACACAAATGACAAAAAGCACAACAAACATGCAAAATTCATAAGAGCAAACTAATGAAGGCTGTTGTAAAGCAGTGAAAACAGCACAATCACATAATAATAGTCCACATCATGAGTAAAGGCAGCAGAAGGGGCGTCTGGGTGTTGTAGAGGTAAAAGCACTCGCCAATAGACCAAATCAGCGGGATGTTTACATTTACTTCCGGGTACCCCTGAGGTCCACACATTATAATGGCGGTGGACGGCACAAACTGACGTGTTGAAGACAAAAACAGACAAAGAAGACAAAAATGGTTCGTCCGTGCTGTGTTGTTGTTTAATATCATTCATAACAACACTTTCACTAACGTTAGTGGAGACCAGACTAGCTTATTTACCTGTTGGACCAGACCAGAGTAGACTTGACGCTAAATTAAATTAACGTGGCGTCCGTAGCTCTGTCTGTAACGTTAACGAGTCTGCTCTCGCCGAGAAGAGCCTGGTGACGCGAGGTTACGAGTCTGCAAAAAAACAGCGAGTTTGACAGACAAACAAACATTATTAGCTAGCTAACACTACATAAAACAAACACAGAAGAAAGGCTAGATACGTCGGACAAGCATGTTTACCAACCGTTTAACCATTTAAATTGAAAGTAGTCGGCCGAAAACAGCGAGAGGGTTTGACAGCATTTATTTGACAACACGCACATTTAAACCTGCCGCCTTCCCCAAGT